>NW_026095769.1:0-1285 GCF_023614345.1 Adelges cooleyi
AGTGGTGATTTGGATTGTCTGAAATATGCACTTAAGAATGGATTTCCACGGAGGAGTAATTATACTGAGCGAATTGAAGATATTTTTTGTAGTTTGTGTAGTTTGGAAACCTAAAAGGAGGGTTGTGGACCAGGTCTACTCTGCTAAGTGCAGCATCTAGTGGTGATTTGGATTGTCTGAAATATGCACTTAAGAATGGATTTCCACGGAGGAGTAATTATACTGAGCGAATTGAAGATATTTTTTGTAGTTTGTGTAGTTTGGAAACCTAAAAGGAGGGTTGTGGACCAGGTCTACTCTGCTAAGTGCAGCATCTAGTGGTGATTTGGATTGTCTGAAATATGCACTTAAGAATGGATTTCCACGGAGGAGTAATTATACTGAGCGAATTGAAGATATTTTTTGTAGTTTGTGTAGTTTGGAAACCTAAAAGGAGGGTTGTGGACCAGGTCTACTCTGCTAAGTGCAGCATCTAGTGGTGATTTGGATTGTCTGAAATATGCACTTAAGAATGGATTTCCACGGAGGAGTAATTATACTGAGCGAATTGAAGATATTTTTTGTAGTTTGTGTAGTTTGGAAACCTAAAAGGAGGGTTGTGGACCAGGTCTACTCTGCTAAGTGCAGCATCTAGTGGTGATTTGGATTGTCTGAAATATGCACTTAAGAATGGATTTCCACGGAGGAGTAATTATACTGAGCGAATTGAAGATATTTTTTTGTAGTTTGTGTAGTTTGGAAACCTAAAAGGAGGGTTGTGGACCAGGTCTACTCTGCTAAGTGCAGCATCTAGTGGTGATTTGGATTGTCTGAAATATGCACTTAAGAATGGATTTCCACGGAGGAGTAATTATACTGAGCGAATTGAAGATATTTTTTGTAGTTTGTGTAGTTTGGAAACCTAAAAGGAGGGTTGTGGACCAGGTCTACTCTGCTAAGTGCAGCATCTAGTGGTGATTTGGATTGTCTGAAATATGCACTTAAGAATGGATTTCCACGGAGGAGTAATTATACTGAGCGAATTGAAGATATTTTTTGTAGTTTGTGTAGTTTGGAAACCTAAAAGGAGGGTTGTGGACCAGGTCTACTCTGCTAAGTGCAGCATCTAGTGGTGATTTGGATTGTCTGAAATATGCACTTAAGAATGGATTTCCACGGAGGAGTAATTATACTGAGCGAATTGAAGATATTTTTTGTAGTTTGTGTAGTTTGGAAACCTAAAAGGAGGGTTGTGGACCAGGTCTACTCTGCTAAGTGCAGCATCTAGTGGTGATTTGGATTGTCT
>NW_026095770.1:0-52562 GCF_023614345.1 Adelges cooleyi
GAAATATGCACTTAAGAATGGATTTCCACGGAGGAGTAATTATACTGAGCGAATTGAAGATATTTTTTGTGGTTTGTGTAGTGGATGGAAAGAGGTATGTACTGCTGCCGCTGGTTCTGGTAACTTGTAAGGATTGAAGTTATTACACGAAAATGGATGTCCATCGAATAAATCTACAACTTTGACCGCTGCTACTTACGGACACTTGGAATATCTGACATAGATAATTTAAAATGGTTGTCCTTATGATGCTAAAAGATAGTTTATATTTAGGTATTGTAAACTTTTTTTTTTTTAATAAAAACGTATTTTGAGTACATCGGGCGAGCAGGTATTGATGTCGTTAATGACGGTCTTGATTTTTTCTACTGCACCATACCGCCAGAAGACTAAAATGTCTTCCAGCCATGGAGACATCGACGACCTGGGTCAAAACGGAGCCGACGTTTAACTACTAACTAATGAATTAAGATACCTGTTTAATATTAGTTTTTATGGTTTTGTCAGAAAATGACGACTTGTTACAATAATGTACAATGTATAAGTAGTCATCTTAAATACAGTGGTATGAAACTATTAAAAAGAAAAAAACGTTTTATTATTTAAAATTCCTTATCTTTAAGTATAACATAGTCGTTAAAAAAAATATATAACATATTGACTATTATGTATAAACATGATATTTTGGAAAGACGGACATCCCCGTCAAATGGTTTATAACTAAAAATTTAATTATGAAGTATTAAACAGTAAGCTGATGTGTCTGCTAGTGTTTCAATTTCAATACGCAAGTCAAACGTTGACGTTTTGATAGTATCATTCGTTTTTGACAGAACAACACCACAATAAGATTATCGATAAAGAATTTCTTATTAACAAGAGGAGACAACCAATCTCTATCGTAGAATGATTTTTTAAATTCTGTACACGTATTATACAATAGACCAATTATAGAATATTAGAAATTTGCTCTAGAATCATCACCATCATATGGAAACACCTCAGTGTTTAAATACACTTTTAGATTGGACGGATTGCAATAAGTATTTATAAACCATTAAAATTATTAACTTTTTATGCAACTTTTGGCATCCTACTTTTAAAATTTAAAAAATATAAATAATAGCTCTATTAATTGTCAGTTCCTTTTTCATATATGACACAATAATGAAACAATTGTTACTATAATTAAAATACAACTTTTTAACATCTCTGTAGCTATAGGTAAACATTTAATAATTGGTTCTGATTCAGAATTTTTTTAAATTATTATTAATGTCTCTTTTTTATGCATTTATTTTATACACTGTTAGAATTTTACTCATATTGATTGTTCAAATTCTGATATAATCATTCCATTTATATAAATAAAACGTTAAGCTACTTAGGATTATATATATAATATATATAGTAAGGAAATGAAAATTTAAACAATGTTAAGTTACTTATTTTTTTAAATAATACAATTAAAAAGATCAATAGTCGAAACGGCATAAATCAACTATTTTTTTATAACTTTACAATTTATGTATGTATATTATATACTGTTTGATGTTTTAAAAACAAAATTTCATGATTATTTTTTTTTTAAACTTAAATAACATAACTAATTAAAACTAAAAAAAAATGCAGTTATGTTTTTATTTAAATGGAGTCCAAATATTAATTCCAAATACCTTTTATTTAAATTAACTCTGTACTTAAATAAATGTTATTTATTTATTTTAGAAGTAGCAGTAGAATACCTACATATTTAGTATCAAAAAATAAATACCAGTTTATTTATTATCATGTGGATGTGGACAATAAGTTTTTGAATAAATAAGTAATACTTACATTTATGTTTAAAAACTTTGTACTCGCAACAAATTATTTTTTAAATATTTAAATGGTTAAATTTTAAAATTATTAGTACTACAGCTAATTTGTGTGTTATACTATTATGTTGTATATTGTCATACAACATAAACATTTGATAACTTTTTTTATTATATATAGACATGAAATTTTTTTATTGTTATTAAAATAACACACACATATATAATAATGAAAAATATCTTTTAAAATAATAATAATATATTTGATGCTCTGAATAAAAATTGTCCAAATCTAAAAACCATACATTTTTGACATACAATATGTATTTTTTTCATTCATACAATTAAAATTAGAAGAAATAACTATTTATTATCTAATTAATTTTAATCACTTGACACATTACACATCTTATACTATTATAATCATTCCAGTAGTACTTCCTGACTTTATAATAATCATTTGACCAGCACATAAATGCATTTTTATACAATCTTATATTCAAAAAAAAATATAGGTATGTTTTTGAAGAGCATCAGCAAAAGTCCTATATCATCATTATAAATTAGTTGTCTTTAGACAATTTTTTATAGCATTCAACATTCTGTATTCTTAGACCGTTTTTAACAAAAAATCAAAAGTATTATATATACTGATTGACCTCTAGATATTTTATTCATGTTTTGTACATTTGAGTTCTTAAATAACAGCCACAGGGCACACAAACATATTATCATTCTTCCACACTTTTAAACTTCTAATAACCAACAGACGTCAGACCATAAGTATCAAAGTACCTTTAATGCTCCATGTATCTCCGATGGTTAAATTCTAAACGTACTGTACGTCATTACCCGTTACTAGCAGACGGTGATATCTGAACAAATAAGGATAATTCAACCAATATCCAGGACATATAATATACTAAGTTTGAACAAATTTTGTTTCAAATAGTTACACCATAACAGACTTTTAGCCGACTGATCTCTTGACATTTTTATCCGTTTTCAAACCATAGTGTAAGCAACACCGGGCACTTGATATTTAACTTTCTAACTTCTAGTTTTTTTTTCAATTTAAAAAAATTGTACTTTAATCTTTATGATGCAAGAAGCACCTGACACTCTATTGTAACGCGTCGGCAAAGGTCTACCCATTACATAATCGAAGGCAACCAGATTGGAAATGTCATAGCCGTTCCTATCTCGCCCAAATAATATAAACAACACACGATATAGCATAAGGAAACATTGCATTGAATAAAAACACGGAATTATAATGTAAAATATAACGTGACTCTCGAATAACTCTGTATGACGATAGCCGTCGACGTAACCGCTATAACAGCAAGTGTTGCCTGTTGTGTTAACAGTATAAATATCATAATGTACAGTCGTTGCCAGCAAACGCTGCGGCGGCCGCGTGAAAACGCAAAGCCAGGGGTTCTCAGTATTTTATGTTGTTTTTTTGTCTGTTATGCCTCGTCCAAGCATAATTTGATAGTTTTTTTTATATAAAATTGTATAATAATAATATTTTTAATTCAAAATTGCAATTTTGAACTTAACCACTTTTACCCGGAAGCCGTCGATTTGATAGGGAATACACTGCGCCGTGATACGTTTGCTGAAGCTGATTATTGAAGGAAAAATAATTGTTATTTTGTCATTTGGGGCACTCCTTCTTTACTTTAAACACTTTTTTTTAATTTGTACGTATTATTGGCAGGTTTTGTAATAGATAAAACATTTAGGATGAAATACTTTGGAAGACAATTGAACCATTAGTTACTAAATTTTATATGGAATAATTACTTCCAGTAACTAGATCATACTTGGTGAGGGATGAAGAAGGAAAAATACTTAGGAGGAATACAACATTTATGAAAAAAACTGAACAAAAATGATATTCAACTTTTGATGAAAGTGATGAAAAAATTAATAGTAAAAATGAAAATGAGTAAAAAAATAGCAGAGAACAATTTAGGTACTTGTAATGTTATATTGTTAAAAATAGTTTAATAGTGGGATCCAGTATTCATAGTTTCGAATCAAAGAACTGAATTTGTATTTACACCTCAACTTAAGTTTTAATAATCATGATGAACAAAACAAATTATTTTGGTCGTACGCTTGATTGTATAATGCTTAGTGAAAAAGCTGAACTCACTTCCATTTACTCAGTTGACTCTCTCTGGTTCATTTCATTGATAAATATCATCCTTCTTTAGAATTGATTATTAAATTTGAAAATTCCTCATTGAATGATTATGAGTCATTATATGTTTTTAATTTTAAGAAATGTAATTTCGATGAATTTCTCAATTTCTTTCTAATATTGATTTTTAATAATGATCTGTCTCTTGGTGCTTTAATTAATACTTTTTTTGACATCATTCATCATTCATTCAGTTAATTTGTTCCAAAAACTAAAATCTATAATAGCTACACATTTGTTTGGGCAAATGCAGAACTTAGAGACCTTATAATGAAAAAAAAAATTGCTCATATAAAGTATTAACTTTGTCATTCGTTTGCCAACCATATAGAATTTTCTGAGCTTAGAAAAAATGTTAAATATTGAATCAAATCTCACACTTAATATATTTCAGATATTGAAATAGTATTACAATAAATATTGAACCATTCTGGAATTACGTGAATACTTTGAAAAAAACAAAAAATAATGTTCCGTATTGTATGAAATATAGTAACATAACATTCTCAAACATCCCTGAAACTGTAGAGCTATTTGCTGATTATTTGTCTAGTGTCTATGTAAATAAATTCATTGAAAGGTAGCAATACTATTTCATCACCCACTCATGCTACAAATAATAATCATGTTAACTTAAGCTCTTGGTCCTAATGCGATTTTTGATTATTTAAATTCTTTAGATTCATATGCTGGGACAAAACCTGATGGTATACCATCAGTGTTTTTAAATCGTTGTAGTTATGTACTTTTAAAACCACTTCCTTTTATTTTTAATAAATCCTTAAGTCTAGGTTATTTTCCAGATTATTGGAAATATTTGTCTTAGTTTTAATATACAGGTAGGTTGACTTTCATACCCATGCAGTGTATAATTTGAATTAAAAAAAAAGATTGTGTAGACACTATGTATTGAGGCTATCAATAATACTTGGATTTTCCCTGGTATTTGTATATACAATTTATAATTTATGTACATACAATTTTCTCGAAAATCTGTAGTCAAATTTTTATTATTTAGGAAAAACACCAAAAATAGGGTAAATTTACACTTTGGCCATAATCAGTTTTATAGGTTACTATGTGTGAGTGAATCAATCGCCAACAGGCAATGAAAACATTTTCATTATATTATTAATTGCGACTATGGATAACTACGACAGTACAGCTAGGAAAGAAGATGACAGTACATTTTTATAGACAGACGATCATCCCTTATCGTATTACTGGTTTGAACATACTATCCACAGATATGCATCAGTGTTTATTTAAAAGTGATTTTATCACTTTCAGTTATAATAAAATCTGTAGACCTGTGACCTCTCCGCCCCCACTGTACTGGCTTTTTTTTTTTTCATTACACTCATTGGAAAAATGATAAAATATGATATTAGGTTATATATTTGTAGTAATGATGTGCTGGTACCTTTTTATAACATGAAAGTGTCGGGAAAAAGAGGGCCCACCTAGTGAATAATTTCTGAATTCTTTATATTATTATAATACTGTGTGTGAATTTTAGCTGTACAAAGAAAAAGTAATACAACTAGGAAAACAAAAAAGGTTATCCACCTACCACTAGTATCCATCTCTATCTCTACTTTTGTATCACTGATACAGCAATATCATATGTAATCTAAAATATTGTTGTCACTTTCGGTACACATGTCAAGTTGTTCTTATTAAATAAAATCCAACTAAAAACCTCAAGTCTTTACCATCTAATTAAATCTTATATGTACTATACAAAGTAATAATATAAGAAAACGACAGTTACAATTTAAATAGAACTACCATTTTTCTAAAGTAGCCTCGAAGTACCACATAATTGTTTTAGTCATTGGCTAAATTTTTAATGGCTTTAAACACAGGAATTAAGTTTGCTAATTGGTCAATATACAAATTGTTTTTAATTCTAATTTCATTACACAAAACATAAATTCTGTTCATGATATATGTTAAGACAACGTAATCCACGACCGAGTACTATGTGATCGCGTAATCAACGATTACGTAGTGCTTGACGCTCAAGAAGACGTGAACTATAATCTCAACGACTCAATGTCAACTAAGTCTCAACAAAATATAGTTTCACTATTTTATGTATATATGACATAGTCTTAAAATTCTAAATAATAGTTAATTTGTAAGACTAACAATTTGAAGGTAAAAAAAGTTAATTAACCAAAAGACGTTGTGGTTTAACTATCCATTTCTTTTTTTTTTTTTCAATATCATTTAATTTTTGATAAATTTACTACACGAGTTGTTTGTATATAAGTATAGTTGTTTTGTAATATTTATAGTTTTTTTTTTTTAATAATTTACCTTGATATCAACAGCGCAATTCAATTTTCTTCAAAGTAAACTTTTTAATTTATTTTATTATTATTTAAAATAATTTCCCACAATTTTTCATGCAAAATGTTAAATAATAGTCATAGTTCACCTAACCTTCTATGTTTATAGCCATTAAACTGACATATATTTTTGTATTAAGTTCTATCTTACCGTCAGAATAGGTTTAATGTCTGTACAAGATAATGAACTGTCGTTTCCACACCAATCTCAGTACTTTCAGTTATGTTGTATTGGCGATTGCAAAAACGACCACATTCATATTGTTTAAGCGCGCAATCAAGACATGATGGAATGTCAATGTTCTCGATTGCAGCCCGCTTTTATTACAAATTGAATATGAGTATAAAATTTTTTTTTTGTATTTAATTAAACGGCCGTATCGCTTTTGACTGGCACATACCACTTTACACAAGACCTACTTAGTTATTCCGTATACAACTTTTTTACTCGCTCTAAAATATTACAGCGACATACATAGTAAGATCAGATGTATTTTTTTAATTATGAAGTAGTCCGTTTAATACAGTTTTTTCTTGTATTATAAATACCAACATGACCAACAAAGTGACACATGATATATTATAATAGACTTGTCAACTACAGAACGAGTCGAACGGTAGCAATATTAGCATTTATAAACGTCGACAACTCGAATAACCAGAAATCGAATATTTTATTCTAGTCGAGCTTACAAGTAGGTAGTGGGTTATAAATGCTCATGTAGTATAATAAGCATTGGTGAACCAAGACAGTCAACGATTTAGCCACGAGTAAACAAGACATATCGAAAGGCGCGCTGCCGCCTTCGACGTCATAACCAAGAAACACAATATTATAACCGTCGGCATAAAATATGTATCGTAACTATAACAGCGGCAATGCAATATTGCGACTTACAATAATCTACACACGCGTATTCGATTATATCGAACAAACGGTAAATCGTCAAACCGAAGACGACAACGCAGAAAACTATGCAACAAAAAGCCAACTGCGCCGACGAGTGTGAAACTAGCAATTCGTGATAACGATTTTCCGTATGGACCGCAGTGGTTACCGACTGGTGAACTAAGAAATATCATGATATCTACCGCTAGAGGCCGCCGCATATTCCGTATATGCGACGGCAAAGACCCATAAACCGCAGCCCAGCAAACACGCCACTACCGCGGCACGGCCGGCTACATGGCCGCGCCCGGGACCGAGCCACTACGGCTGGGAAGCACTACGGTGGCGACCGACACATCGCCGCACAAACTACGGCCCGGTCGCAGTACGGTTACGCCCCGGGCCGCGCACTGGTCGCGTTCAGAAAATAATTAAAAATATAACCCCCGACGGGTGACCTTTTTCCTTATGCCTGTCCTATGTGAAATTTTCTTAGCTTTTTAAATATATAAGTTTAATCAGCGGACTCAGCCCGGAAAATATACCCGAGCCCAAAAACTACGGCCCGGAAAATATAATCCATTACGAGTGCATTTTCAAACTACAGTAAAAAATTGTTTGATATTTTTATGACCTCATCGAAAGTAATAGATTGTGTTTTTAGCCCTTTATTATAATTTTGACTCTTAATCATACATATGTCTATCTTATGAAAATTTTACTCAAATTCTTTTTATTAGAATATTTAATTTTGTAAAATTTTTATCTAAAATATGTTATCATATATCTAACAGTTCGTTAAATACATTAAACAACTACAAGTTGTTAATGTTGGTAAATAAATATTTTAACATAGCACTAATTATGTGTAGTAATTATTACGTTAGAATATAAACCTAGTTTTTAAAAAAATTTCCCTACCAAAGTTAACGTGATTAATTACACTTACACAGCATTTTTCATAAACATAGACGCATAGATAACGTTTCGCTAAATACTAATTTAGATTTTAACTAGTTTATACTAATAAATATAGTATTGAGGATTTTGTATTGGTAATTCTTTTATAAGACTATCACAGTCATATCTATTGAGAAAATCACAATTATTTTTCATCAATGTTCCGTAGATCTAATACTGTAAAGTTTTAAGTGGACCTACAGTCAAATAGTCAAAATACTATTGGGTTCAATGTTTTGTTGGAATCCGATATTGAAAATGGTGCCAAAAAGCAAGTATTGCGGCTAACCAATAACATCATTAATTAGTAATATTCTTTTGATTATAATGTAGAAAATCATATTCCAACAAAACGCTTTTTTAACATCATCTTTCTAGCAGCATATTACTCATGTGTCCAGGTATACGAATACTGTAGCATATGAAATACACGACACCTAAAATACAAAAAAAAGGTTTAATACACTAATATGCGACGTCATTTCATTCGCGTGTAAATTAATATTTCCAGCCATCGGTACAAAATAACTCTCTTCTTGATAAAATCACATTTTCCCAAAAAATAATAGTGTAGATGGTACACATAATTATTTCCGAGAAAATAAAGTGATTGTGTGCTTACATAGATAAATGGGTTATTATAGTTTATAGGTATTTTCGACATACCGTTGTTAAAACTTCCGCCCTATGTATTGTTGTACTATTATTTTTTTGGCGATAAAAATTGGTGTGACTATACACACATACACATGGCTTAGTTATTTGCTATAATATTAACAATATACATCACAGGCCATTTTATAAATGAAAACTGTAGAGTTTGATATAATAATAGTATATATATTTCAAACAATGATGTATTTAGATTTTAACCAATATATTAGTTATTACCAATGTGTATTTTAGCTTCGATGCAAAGCGAGAAGGTATTGGTTTTACTCTGATGTGTGTTTTTTTTTATCTGTATACACTGTAACTTCTTTAATACTGGACCAATTCTTTCGAATAGCAACTCTATAAATCGCAATTTTCATCTAGTCGGTACTTTAGGGGGGTAAAAGTTGAAAAAGTTTAACTCTTCACAGACGAAAGTTGAAAAAACAAAAAAAAAAACCGTACGAGTTTTTAAGTTAGAACTTTTACTGGCTATAATTTCGAGAAAAAGAGTCGGATCGAGTTGAAATGTATAAGAAATAATTATTTGGTATGCCCGCACACGTCAGTTGTGTCAAACTTAAACTATACCCATTTCCCACCCCCCTAGGGGGGGTACAATTTTTTTTGTTTTTCCGGGTTTTTAGCAGTAATTTTAAAAATTTTGGGTTGAAAATTTGGCAGTAGTTGGAACTCATATGTACCCATAACATATTAAACGGAAAAATAATTCGGCACTACAGTTTTTTTTTAATAGCCGGAAAACTGTGTTTTCGCAGATTGCGTATATTTTAACAAAAAACTCTTAAAATCTTAAAAAAATTGTTATCAAATCATTAAAACAATTTTATGTAGATCTATGCAGAATGACTATTAAGTTTTGTGCTCAAGTAACACTTTAGACTTTAAGTTTACACAAAGTTCAATTTTTTTTTTTTACTTAAGTTCTTTCTGGCTGATTAAAATTGAGAACTGAAAACAAATTCGTAATCACCGACCCCAAAGACATATAATTTGACCACTTTTAATGCCTTTTTCACAAAAATCCAGAAAATTGTTTTAGCTTCGATGCAAAGCGAGAAGGTATTGGTTTTACTCTGATGTGTGTTTTTTTTTATCTGTATACACTGTAACTTCTTTAATACTGAACCAAGTTCAATTTTTTTTTTTTTTTTAAGTACAAACGCACTCTACCAGATGTGAGAAACGAAAAAAAAAAAGTATAATTTTTTGTTCTATTGGCATCATTGTGTGTACGAACGGCATATTGATGCGCGCTCTTATCTGCTCCGTAATAAATTATGAAATCAGTTATGATAGAAAATATTGTATATCGTTTCAAATAGTATTTTTAAATCTCTACAAAAACGCTAGTTTTTATTCTGGTTGTAACTTGTATTGCGCTGTATAAAACTTTTATGATGTAGTTGTTTATTTTATCAATTTTTATTATTTAATAAAAAACAATTTGTCAACAGAATATAACTAACTGGGTGTGGATTTTATTAAGTCACAGTTGATATAAAATCGATTTGGACTTGAACTTTTTGCGGAATGACTGAATTTAATTTAAGTATCTAATTTAATTTTAATTGGCTTTAAGTGACTTGTTATTTAGTATTTAGTAGCTTCAGTACTGCTGATTCGATTAAATTTACATTATTATTTATTTATATTTATCCGTATGTTACCTTATGACAGAAGTCAGAACTAAGTTGGTGTTAGAAACATCTGTCATGATTTATGTCTTGTATGCTAGGTATAGGTTAGGGAAGTAACGTATTAAACCTCAAAACTGTATGTTTATACATACACAGTGTAGGTAATAACATGGTTGAAATATAGAGGTTATTATTGCACATCGTCTCTAATTGTTATCTTTATGCATTACATTACAGTTACATATTGTTTATTATTAGTCAATGTAAAATGCACTTTTCCAGATACTATATTTTAATATTTCAAACAAATTTGTATGATTTAATGAATTTTTTTTGTTTACATTACTAAGATTTATAACTCAGTAGTGTTTTTGTCATTTTTTTGAGCTGTTGGTTTTTATAAATAACAGTGCTATATTTAATATTATTGAAAGAATAGTTTCATTTAAGAAATGTACAAAACAAGGTACTTTTGTGTACTGTAATTTTTTGGGGGATTACTTGACATTAAAGAAATTAATCTAGTAATAAGTTGTTGTTGTTTTGTAAATGTTACAGGCAATTATTGTTATTAATACTATCATAAATTATGTTTGACGGTATGCTTCTATTATAAATGGGTATGTATTTGAATTTTTATGGACATGTTTATAATGACGTTAAACAAATTATTTGCATTACTATAAAAATGTGTATTTAAGTCAAGAAAATTACAATAATAATGTCAGGACTTCTAATTACTAATATATGTGCTTTATAAATACATGGAAATTGTTGTGTATATGGATTAATCATATTGTTAGGTGGTGTAATAAAGTTGTTTGACGTCTAGAGTTGTATTTCATGTGTCATAGTTAATTTTTTAATATTTTATTTTAGGCATATTTTTTTTTTAAACTCATTAAGTTAACATGGGAAGGAAAAGTAAACGAGCCCTTAAAAGCCTTCAACATATACGGGATTTAAGAGGAAACAAAGAATATTGCGCTGATGAAAGAAAAAAAGATAAGCAAAGAAAAGGAGTTGTACATTTAAATCATGCAAAAACATTACATCACAATATCATAATGTTAAAAAATATGAAAAAACGGTTAGAAAGTCCTGACGTGAAGAAGAGGAATTTAGAAGCCACTCGTAAAAGACTACAAGATTCTGTCAAAAAGGAATTGAATCTAGCAAGGGCTCAAAAGAGTAGGGGAAAAAGGTTACAAAATGAAGTATATAGAAGTTCCTATAAATACACAAACCGTCGGTATATGAAAAAAAGAAGAGCTCCATCAGATAGTAGTGTAAAGTCTGTCGTACGGAAAAAGTCATGTACAGTATCAACTTACAGAATACGTGAACGTCAAAGATTAAATACTACGAGTCATAAATGGGAGACGTTGTTGGCAGAATACAACTTGCGGAAAATACAAGGTCTATCAGAAACGTGTTCTTCATGTAATCGCCTTCGATTACCAAGTAGTATGGTTAGATGCCAAAAAGCAGTATTCACTATTTTAAGGATGAAGTGTTGTATGTCCGGTGATGATACTAGTATTCATGTGTGTACAAGTTGTTATACTCATTTCAGAAAATAAAAAATTCCTCCATTATATGTTGGTAATGGATTTGAGTTGAACACTGTACCGCCGTCGGTGTTTAAACTCAATCAAATAGAGAAACAAATGATTTCTTTAAGGTTACCCTTTATGAAAATTTTTAAATGTCTTCGTAGTGAGGGTCAGTTGAAAATTCAAGGTGATGTAGTAAATGTGCCAATTGATTTGACAAGAACAACTTGTATTTTGCCTAGGAGAGTCGAGAATTTAGCAGCAATAAAAATTATGAAGGTAAAATTAAAAAGAAAAAGTTCTTTTAAACAACATTATTTGTATCAACAAGTTCGTCCAAGTTTAGTTGTTTCAGCACTGCATGATCTTATTGAAAAGCCATTGTATGAAAACGCAGCTGTTGATAGAGATTGGCTCAGGCATGTTACTGATAGTTTGGACGTACTGAATAATGATTTAGAGTCGCTAGACAGTCAAGAATCAGATAATAGTGACAATGAGCCAATTAATCCCGGAGGTAACACAGACACAATGATTAATAATGGTGATTATGTTTCTTTTGCTCCAGGTGAAGGTATGAAACCGTTATCAGTACTAATTGATGATCATGCGGAAGAAAAAGCATTTCCAAATTTGTTTGGTGGTTTTCCGCGGAAAATTCAGGACCCATTGAAGAACTATTCAAAGGTAATACGATCTGAGCTTTTGAATAGCGATCGACGTTTCGCAGGTGATACATCTAATTTGTTTTTCAAATGTAAAGTTTTTGTTCATAAACAAATAGCTAGTAATGTTCAAGTTGTGTTACGCAAAAATAAGAAAGACAATTTAAGGTCTGTTACAGCAGGCTATGTCGCTAATTCAGAGAGTTTAACACAGATGATTGATGACGACCAAGGTTACCGATTACTACACAATGTGCAAAATTCACCTTTTTATTTGGCTGAGGTGTGGAAAAATGTTTTTGCTATGGTCAGGCAATTAGGCCGGCCTACCATATTCTTAACTCTAAGTCCAAGTGAGTCAAAATGGTGTGATTTATTAAAAATATTGTATAAACTACAGCACAAAAAAGATATATCTGATGATAACGCTATGAATTTGTCATCTGCTCAAAAGTCAAATTTAATTAGTGAAGATCCTGTTGTGTGTGCTATATATTTTGATGAGAGGTTCAGGGCTTTATTTAAATTGTTAAGAAATCAAAATGGTATATTTAGAGATAATCCGGTTTATGAGTTCTTACAGGGTTGAGTATCAACATCGTGGGAGTCCACACGTTCATATGTTACTTTGGTTGGAGAATACGCCGAAATTTGATCCAGCTAAACCTGAAACATTTGATTTATGTGTCAACCTCATCAGCAAGTACATTCATTGTATGGTTGAAGAAAGTAGTCCAGCGTATGAATACATTTCAAAGCAAACTCATCGGCATACACATACGTGTTTTAGATCAGCAAAAGACAAAGAAGAAAACAACTGTCGTTTTAATATACCTTATCCGCCTATGAATGAAACTTGTATACTGTCACCGTTGAATTTTGAAACTAGTAATAAGACGGTGTATGATCGTCGATTGAATAATTACAAAACGCTTTTGCAATATTTAAGAAATTACAACTCTTTGACAACTTCAAAAGATCCGTCCCTTGAAGAAATTTTAAATATACTTCATATACCTTCTATCAATGAGTATAAGTCTATTTTGAGGACGGGTATTAAACGGCCAACTGTATTTCTAAGGATAGACATTAAACACCGGATGGTGTCTGAATACAATGAAACTATACTTCCTCTATGGCAGTCTAATATGGATATACAGTTTATTTTAGATGTTTACTCGTGTGTTAAGTATGTTATCGAGTATGTTGGAAAGAGTCAACGAGGAATATCAAAATTAATGAAAGATATTATTGAAGGCTTTAAATCAACAACAGATATCACCGTTCAGGACCAGCTATGGAAAAATGCCTCTACGTTTTCCACTAGCCAAGAAATATCGGCTCAAGAAGCGGTGTACATCTGTTTAGGAATAAAACAGTCAAGCACATCCACTTGACGCGGTCGCATCGCGACTCCGGTGGTGGTCGAGTGCTAATCACACTCGCCACCGCCGGATGGCGCCTGTGCCCGCTTTTCCCTCCAGTCGTCTGACAGGCCGCGCTCGCCGGATGGACGGGTTGGCCGCCGCCGCCGCCGTCTATCAACACTTCGACTTCGACTGGAAAACGTCTTCATGAAAATTTTGTTTTATTTTGTATATTCATTGTGTTAAAATAAATTCAGACTTGATACCTAGACACTTGGCTACCCTAAATTAACCCTATTCCTGACCTAAGCAGCATCATTTGGCGCAGTCGGTATTTTTTTAGACTGAAAGGGACTTAAGAGGGCGTCAAAGCAAAAGTGAAACGAAACCAACGCTCAAGAGATGGCGTTATTTTCCATATTGGCGCGGCGGCGGCGGCATATAGCCACGCCCATACGAGTGCTGCGACGCTGCGCGTGCAGCCAGTGCGGAGTAGCACATCATTCTTTTACGGACAGCCGTTCTAGTAAAAACTAATATTATGCGCGCGCAACGTATGCTCTATCACGTTGGACATTGGCGCGGCACTATAATATAACACTCGCTATTGCGCTCGCCCGCTTGTTACAAACTAGAGTATTATTTTTAATACTGTTCATTAAAATGTATGTAACATCGAACAAAATAAAAAATACAATAGCTATCATAGTTTGAATAACTTTGATAGCTTTATTACTTTTGTTGTTATGACAATATAACCTATGAATAATTTTCTTAGAAATCAGAATAAACGTATTGATACCTCGTACTTGCTTATTAGTTATTACTTATTATATGCGAATACACGTCGACCAGTTTCAAAAAGAACTTAATTATTATCTACTTTAAATCTCTACATATTATAAGACATTTGTTTACCGTGTCTGTGCACGATTTTTTCAGTAAATACTGAACGAATTGTATTCTTAGTATTCACTGATAAAAGGAGTGTTTCACGAGGATAGTTTAAATATAATTTGTGAGTACTTTGTGGCAGTTGTATGTATAATTCCGGGCGAAACCGGATACATGGGAAGTTGTTAGTAATGTAAAACGTCAACTTATGTTGAGTTGTATAGTTACTCGTATAAATACTCAAACATAGAAACATATAATAATAATTTAATTTGATTTAAATGATATTAAGTATAATATATATAGTTATGAAATATTTAGTATTAGTAATTATAACATAAAATATAATATTGTACCTATAAAAAACTAAAAAAAAGTATAATACATATACTACTAAGTAGAAGGCTACAAAATGAACATGTAGTTATTTTATGTATGTTATTTACATGTATGTTATTTTTATAACTATGTGTTACCTCCCTTTTTTTTCTTTTATACAATCCATTATGAGTTTTGGATCTTTTATATCGTTTGTTTGCAGCCTTTTCCCGTATTGTGGATTAATAATTTCTGGGAGTAAACACACTTTGTAGGACCTTATAATTAATAAATACAAAACTTAGTCATAATTTTATTGTTTATATTTTTTTTATAACTTACTAATTATTAATTGAAATTAACAACATTTTACAGTATATCCCTAAAGATTTGGAAATTCCTGTAAATATAAAGAATTTTCATGATATTTTAAATATATTAGGAGTACAATGTTTCATCATAACGATAGGTTAATATTTGAAATTAAATTACCCTTATGTAATAGCGAAAATTACACCATGTCCCATATTTTACCACTATATATTCCTATCAATAAGAACAACCAATTTGTCCATCTAGTTCAGCATAACAAATATTTAATTACCGATATAAAAGTAGATACGTATGTAGAAATTAATGATATAAAAAGCGTTTGTAAAATAATAGATAATTTTTTTATTTTCGAAACAGACAACATAGAGTACAATAGACAGAATAAACCAAGTTGTGAAATTGACCTACTTAATAATTATTATAAAATACCGTCGACTTGTAATATGTATGTTACAGAATTTACATCGGAGACGTGGTATACATCATATTTTAATAACCACTGGTATTTCGTTTGTAGTCAGCCTACTCTACTGACAATTATTTGCAAAAAATATAGTTTTATTAAAAAAATAATTATAGAAAATTCTGGCAAGTTGTGGTTAGAAAAAAACTGCATGGCCTCTACACCCAGTAGTAGTTTAAAACCAATTAGTTCGTATACCTCTAATTACAAATCCTTACCTATAATGATTTCGCTGATAGAGGATAAATGTTGTTCAGAAATAAAAAATAAAACAATTCCTAAACCCGTTCACTTAGAAGTTCTAAAAAATATAAAAATTAATGAACAGTCTTTACACAAATTAAATTTAGAGTTAGACGAGGAAGGAAAATTAGCTACAAAATTATATGATAATATATATAAATATTTAATTGATAAGGCCTTAGATTTTTCTTTTGTGACTATTTTTTTTATAATTATAATCCTTGTTTTAATATGTATAATAATATACTATAAATACTTTGTAAATAAAAAGCCAGTTTCAAATGTTCAGGTCATAGAATTAGGTAGACGTGATCCTTTGGATACCATTAATAACCCTTTAAATTATGCACCTGATAATTTTATGCGCGAAAAATAAGTCATGATGTACAACGTAAAATTATTGTATTTTATTTTATATTTATATATCAATATATATTATTATATACCTACTATAAATGTAAAAAAAGTTTTAATTATTTTGTGTGTCAATTATAATTGAAACTATTTTATATTTTACACAATAATATATATGTATAAATGTACTTAAATTATACTTTTTTATTATAGTTGTAAATTAAATATTTTTGATATTTTAATGTATCGTTATTTACTATCATAATACATATAAAATTACCACACTAGATTTGAGTCGATTTCACTATTTTTAGTTAAATTACAGCAAGTCTGTGTAAAAAACAAAATAATCAAAAAGAGGTACCAATACGTTTATCCAACAATGATACATTATTATAACAAAAGTAATAAAGCTATCAAAATGATTCAAACTATGTTGGATATTGTATTTTCTATTCTGTTTGTTGTTTCATACATTTGAATAAACAGTAGCTATTTTAAATACTGTTCAAGCGTTATCAAGCCGGGCACCGTCCCACCACCACCGACTGCACCGACCACCACCGCACCATATCACTTACTATCCGTTTTTTGTTGTTGTTTACCGCATCGTACCGACCGCACCGTTAACCGCACGCGTAAAAGAAACTTTACACCGTTTTTCGTTATTTGTTGTTGTTTTTTAATTATTAATTACATATCAACCGCCTGCTGTGATGAGCTCGTGTACTTGTGCGACGTTCGAAGAATTAGTCTTGTTCTCGTAAAGTAATCAACAGTTTGCGGGCTTTCACCACCGTTCAGACGACCGTACCGTCTTGCAATACCACCACTACCGACCGTCACCGTTCTCGTATTTTCAAGTTGTAAATATTTGCTTATTGTATAGTTTTAGTTTTAAGTCCTTAGTAATTGTTGTTGTAGTGCGCTGGCCAGCCGGTAAGACATTTGTATACTTAACTTTGGTTTAATAGTAGTCTGCATGCTTTAATTATCATTTGTTTTTTTTTTGTATATATATTTGAAACCAATACAGTCCACAACATTACCGAACATTATTGGTCCTTCGAACCGGATTATTTATGTATTTTAGTATTAAGTTTTCCTAAGTGGTTGAACCACCGGTTTTAAGTTTTAAGTTTTTAAGTTGGCGTATAATAATACACTTGTTGCGCGTGTGCAAAGTTGGACTTTGGACCCTGCCGTCGGTATAGTACGACGTGAGTATACACGCGATAAGTGGACGTAGCCACCCCGCGCCGCGAAGGCAACGGACACCGCACCGCGTTGCCAAAGCTCGCGGCCGCTCGCTGCATAACACCGCGCGCCGCCACGTCTTGTGTGCGTGTATACAGCGTGACCCCAAGTATAAAAAAAAAAAAAATTGTAATTCTAATTTTTCATTTTTTATTTTTATTTTTTTTATTTTTCTGTTCCTGTGCTTTATAAATTACACAATGGGAGTTTACGAGGAAGCAAAGGCGCGCATAACAAGTCTTCAGTGTCGAGTACAGCGCGTATACGAGGCCGGGGAAGCATTGGGAAATGATTCTTCAAACAAGTTGGCCAAAACTAAATTTAAAATTATGTTTGCGACAATAGAAAATTTATATTCGGATTTTGAAACGCAATTAATGGTAATAATACGTCACCAATGTAAAAGTACACCCGTGGTAGATGCTATCGACACCGATAGTGTGCGTGCTCTTTTTGAGGAGAAGTATATCGGATGTAAAATATTTGCGGACGAATACTTACCGGAGGCAGTTGTCGACGATTCGCTCAACAAAACATTTTTTGAATCAAAAGCTCTCAGCGCCTCACAACCCTATCACCCGATCGAAAAATTAGCAGTACCTAAATTTGGTGGAAACCCTATGGAATATACCAGTTTTAGGAATATGTTTGACAAATTAGTTGGTGAATCTAATATGTCGCCAGTGGTGAAGTTTGGTTACTTGAAATCTTATTTGGTGGGAGAACCATTAAGTTTGGTATCTAATCTCATGTTGACTGATAGCAACTA
Organism: Adelges cooleyi; assembly: GCF_023614345.1. Lineage (NCBI taxonomy): Eukaryota > Metazoa > Arthropoda > Insecta > Hemiptera > Adelgidae > Adelges > Adelges cooleyi. The sequence goes on from NW_026095770.1 coordinate 18,773, forward strand.
CGAACTAGCTTTGGCGCAGTTAACTGATCGTTATTCAAACCGCCGTGTTATCGCGGATAGTCACATTGAAGCTCTATTTAACGCGCCAAGAGCAACCTTCGGTGATGGTAGTTCTATAAGAAAACTACTAAATGTAATTTTAGAATCAACGGGTGCTCTCCAAAATCTATCGTATGCAGTAGATCAATGGGACCCCATTCTACTACATCTATTACAAAAGAAATTAGACAATTATTTAAGAGCGCAATGGGAACTACTAGTAGATACCTCCGAGGACCCATCTATGAAGGAGTTTACCACGTTCTTAACAAAATACTGCAAATCAGCTACCGTATCGCAAGGAAGTGTCAAGGTAACCACAAAAGGACTCAAACCAAACAAATCTATCACATTATTCAGCAGCCAACCAGAACGAAAGCTTGAACAGGGAAGGAAGAATAAGTCATTTTCCTGTCCTGTCTGTAATACACAACCGGGTCACTTGCTGATAAACTGTCAATCGTTCAAAGATAAAACACCAACCGAACGGCATCAAACAATCAAGGAATTGAAAAGATGTTTTATCTGTTTCAGTGCGCACATGGCCAGTGAATGTAAAAACCAACGAAACTGTTCTACGTGTGGGGGTAAGCACCATACTCTACTGCATTTGGAAAAAACCGAACCGAACGTTACCACGACCCATTTAACCGTTGCGGCTGCAGAAACAAAAGGTTATCATACGTCCGTTTTATTAGCGACAGCCTCTGTAGTTCTGCAAAACAAAAATGGTCAATCGGTTACAGTAAGAGCACTACTTGACAGCGCAAGTCAAAGTAGCTTTGTCACTGAACGTTGTGTCCAGCTTTTAGGCTTAAAAAGAGAAAAGTGTGATGTAACCGTTCAAGCGTTGTCCGGAGCTGAAGTCCCAGCGGTAAGAGGAAGAGCTAATGTCGAAGTACGACCGGTCGACCAACAAAGTCCCATGTTCAGCATTGACGTTTTAATTCTAACGCGTATTACTGGACCAGTTCCGTCGAAAAGAGTGTGGAATCATTCATGGCCACACATCAAAGGTTTGAAGTTAGCCGATCCATCGTTTGCCGAAGCGTTACCAGTTGATGTCTTGCTCGGCGCTGATGTCTTTCCACAGCTTCTCTTAGGCGACAAGGAAGAAGGTGAGGTAGATGAACCGATAGCGCTATCTACGGTGTTTGGCTGGGTTTTGATGGGTAAAACGACCAACGGTCCAAAACAACAAATTATCACCTTATGTTCGTCTGAATCCGTAAATCATACGTTACAACAATTTTTCGAGATCGAAGAAGTTCCAAAAGTTGAGAAAAATAACCCAGCCGATTTAGAGTGTGAGCAAATTTATCAAACAACCACAACACGACAACAAGATGGACGATACATAGTGCATCTTCCGTTCACACGAAATCCCCCTCTACTTGGGAAATCCAGAGACGTAGCGCTGCATCGCTTACGAAGTTTGGAAAATAAGTTCAAAAAATCACCAGAACTTCATAAAGAGTACAATATGGCAATGTATGACTACTTAGAAACAGGTCACATGTCCGCTGTAGTGAAAAAATCCGACGGTGAAGAAATATGTATTATATCCCACACCAAGCTGTATTACGTCCGGAAAGTACTACTACTAAATTGCGGGTAGTGTTTGATGCGTCCGCAAAAACTTCTTCGGGTCACTCATTGAACGACAATCTTTATTGCGGTCAAAGATTACAGCAGGACTTACCGGGAATTGTTTTACGTTTCCGACTTCATTCTGTTGTTTTTACCGCTGACGTAAAACAAATGTTCAGACAAATTGTTGTGACCGAAGCTCACCGACCGTACCAACGCTTGCTTTACCGGTTCTCTTTGGATGAACCAGTTCAAGAATATCAAATGAACACGGTAACTTTTGGACAAAAGTCATCTCCATTTCTCGCCATCCGCACTCTGCATCAGTTGGCAACTGATGAAGCAGTAAATGAACCACTTGTACAAACAGTTGTTAAACGTGATTTGTATGTAGATGACATAGCAACCGGAGCCGAAAGCGAAGAAGCTGCAATAGATCTGCAGAAAAAACTCGAAAACACGTTTGCAAAAGGTCACTTTGAGTTACGCAAATGGTCAAGTAATTCCGACAAATTACTGAGTAACATTCCACTCGATCACCAACAAACACTACCAGTGACGTTTGAAGAACATGAGTTGACATATACCAAAGTCTTGGGACTAAATTGGGATCCGAAGGTTGATTCACTAAGCTACAAATATCAACCCAATCCGGTTAAATACAGCAAGCGAGCTATTTTATCCGAGATCGCTAGAATCTATGACCCTCTAGGTCTATTGGCACCAGTAACCACGGTTCTAAAACGTTTGATAAAATATCTATGGGTCTTGAAAGTTGACTGGGATGACATTATACCCGAAGATGCTAAATATGCGTGGCAGCAATATCATCAAGAGTTACCAATCCTGGCAACCTTGCGTGTACCCCGATTAGTAACCAGTCCAAACGCACTCTATGAACTACACGGTTTCAGCGATAGTTCGGAAGCCGCGTACGCAGCAGTAGTGTATTTGCGGGTATGTACAAGTGATAGAATAGGTTGTCATCTCTTAATGGGTAAGGCAAAAATTTCTCCAACCACAAAAATGTCCATCCCGCGGTTAGAGCTGTGCGGTGCGTGGTTATTAGCACACCTTTTGGATTACGTCTCCAAAAACCTAAAATCTTTATCCATTGGCACCGTAACCGCCTGGACCGATTCCACTGTTGCGCTGGCATGGATTAAATCCCCTACTAGTAGGTTAAAAACGTTTGTTGCCAACCGAGTCGCCCAGATTCAGCTGTTGACTAAAGGGTACACGTGGCGTCACGTTCCAACCGAGGAGAACCCTGCTGATTGCGCTTCACGGGGTCTAAGTCCTCAACAACTTACTAACCATGACTTATGGTGGAAAGGTCCTACATTTTTGTGTCAACCTAAAAATACTTGGCCAGCTCAAAACGCTGACAGTCCAGACAGCCGTTTGGAAGAAGAGGCGGAAGAGAAGCCAATCACGCTTATATCTCAGGTAAAAGAAGAAGAGAGCCGCCTTTTATATCAATCTGATAATCTGCAAAAAATGTTGAGACTTACGGCTTACTGGTTGCGTGTTGGAGATCATTTATTGGGAAAACCTTCGGCTTGTATTTTCCCTCCGACAGTGGCCGAAACCGAGAGATCTTTACGATCGTTAATACGATGGACGCAGCGAGTATTTTTTGCAGACATCAAAAAAGCTATTGCTACAGACAAACAAGTACCTGCATCCGTACGTAAGTTATCACCTTTCTTAGATGAGAAATCGTTAATCAGAGTAGGTGGTCGCTTGAAAAACTCACCAATTCCTTACGACGAAAAGTACCCCATCTTGCTACCGAAAAATTCTAAATTGACTGAATTGCTGATAGATTTTGTGCATCGTACTAAGAGTCATCCGGGAGCTCAAACTACACACAACATTTTACGCCAAAACTACTGGATTCTTTCGGCTCGTAGCATCATCAGGAAGCGAATACACCAATGTATCCCATGTTTTCGAGTAAAACCACGACCAAACCCGCCCTTGATGGGAAATCTTCCAGTGTTTCGAGTTACCCAGGTCAAACCGTTCAGTCGCGCTGGTGTAGATTTTGCCGGTCCTTTTCAAGTGAAGGCCGCAATGTTACGGAAAATTAAAGTTACCAAAGCTTACCTTTGCATCTTTGTTTGCATGGTTACCACAGCAGTTCATATCGAGCTCGTGTCAGACATGTCCACGCCTCTTTTTATTGCCGCCCTAAACCGGTTTATTAGCAGACGGGGTCGTTGCACAGATATTTACAGTGACTGTGGCACGAATTTTGTGGGCAGTCAGCGATACCTAAAGGAGGTAGATACCATAATTAGAGAATCAAAATTCGTTCATCACGTCATCAGTACGCAGATTCACTGGCATTTTAACCCGCCCGCAGCACCACACATGGGAGGTCTGTGGGAGGCAGCCGTCAAGTCTGCTAAGACATTACTTCACCGTGTGGTTCAAGATAGGATTCTAACCTACGAAGAGCTCAATACCGTTCTACACCAGGTAGAAGCCGTTCTTAACTCGAGGCCTTTATGTACCATGTCATCCGACCCTAACGACTTCACGACCTTAACCGCAGGACATTTTCTTACTATGGAGCCTCTAGTCGCTGTTCCATCTCCTCAGGATGAAATTAGTCAAACCCATATCAGTACCCACAAGCGTTGGTCTTTAATACAGCAGATACATCAACATTTCTGGTCTCGGTGGAAACATGAGTATTTACACAAACTGCAGGAGAAAACCAAATGGAATCGTCAAGTTTCAAATCTAAAAATTGGCGATTTAGTCATTCTCCAAGAACCGACCCCTCCACTCACATGGAGTACAGCTCGAGTGGTTGATACGGTTTCTGGAACTGATGGAGTCGTCCGAGTTGCACAAATACGCACCTCCGCGGGCAAGATCCTCCGCCGCCCGGCGGTGAAGCTTTGTCCGCTACCGTCAAACGTTTGAAGACCTACGGTTCTTCAAGGTGGGCGGTATGTTCAAGCGTTATCAAGCCGGGCACCGTCCCACCACCACCGACTGCACCGACCACCACCGCACCATATCACTTACTATCCGTTTTTTGTTGTTGTTTACCGCATCGTACCGACCGCACCGTTAACCGCACGCGTAAAAGAAACTTTACACCGTTTTTCGTTATTTGTTGTTGTTTTTTAATTATTAATTACATATCAACCGCCTGCTGTGATGAGCTCGTGTACTTGTGCGACGTTCGAAGAATTAGTCTTGTTCTCGTAAAGTAATCAACAGTTTGCGGGCTTTCACCACCGTTCAGACGACCGTACCGTCTTGCAATACCACCACTACCGACCGTCACCGTTCTCGTATTTTCAAGTTGTAAATATTTGCTTATTGTATAGTTTTAGTTTTAAGTCCTTAGTAATTGTTGTTGTAGTGCGCTGGCCAGCCGGTAAGACATTTGTATACTTAACTTTGGTTTAATAGTAGTCTGCATGCTTTAATTATCATTTGTTTTTTTTTTGTATATATATTTGAAACCAATACAGTCCACAACATTACCGAACAAATACTATTCCGAGACATGCGCGCGAGCTTGCGCAATAGCGAGTGTTATAACGCAGTGCCGCAGTCAACACCTACCCGGTCTTTTTTTTTTTGTGTTTTAACATTTTTGGGGGAAAAGGAGTAGATTCTTCCAAATCTTACCCCTCTATGTACCAACTATATCTAATTACTGATCGATTGATGTGCCACTCGATTAAATCGGTATATCGGGTTAAAAGTTACAGTAGTTCAAAGTTAGGTACAGCGTACGGATAGCACAGCACAGCTCACCTAACCCGGTCCGGGCTAAAAATCAGTATTTTAGAATATTATAAAGTAACAGAAATAATATCGGATATCGATAAATGCAATATAAATAATAAAAAAACTATTGTAGATAAGAGGAAATATGTAATATTATTACCTGCCGCCTAAAACGGGTTTTGGTCGTGGTCGGCGGCCGCCGCCTTCGTGTTCACGTGAATTGCAACCCGCTAGGAGCTGCCCCCACCACCACTGCCACCGCCGCGTCACACCGCATGTGTTTTAAAGTCGCCGCTAGGATCGCCACAAACTGGCACTAATAACTACTAAAATTTGACTAAAACATGTCTCAGGATATGCAATTTTCTGAGAAACTGAGTGGTTTTAGCGCATACTTGCCTATTAACAAAATTAAAGATGAAGAGTTTATCTACATATTAACAGAGGTTTTTTTCGATAAAATGTTTTAAAACGAAGATATACGCTATTGAAAAATGAAAATTTCAAAGATCTATAACTCGGTTCCTAGTAACATAATCGAAAAAAACCTATGTTAATATGTAGATAAACTTCTAATCTTTAATTTTGTTCATTAGCAAGTATACGCTAAACCTACTCGGTTTCCCAGAAAGTTGCATATCCTGAGACATGTTTTACGCGCCGAAAAAAAGTGGTGTGACGCCCTCTTAAGGTAAGTGCAAATTTGAATATTATTTTTTTTTTAATTTGGCACTCCCTTTAAAGTCTAACAAACTTAGCTTAGCTGGACCTTAAGTTTAGTCTAGGCTCCCACCGTAAGAGAGTTTTTTCTCAAAAAAGTTACGATTTTGGGGTATTTTAACGCGAAAAAGCGAAAAATTAATAGGGTTTCTGTATAGAGTGTACCCGAGCGTGGCTTGTGCTAAAAATAGATATTAGGCAAAACCACAAACCCGCTGACCAGCCGCTCTAATCTGCCGGTAATATTTCATTCGGCTAATTGGCTTACGTTGTATCATATAAACATGTCAGGTAAGGCATTGTTGGATTTGACAACAGCCGAGTTGAAAGGCGAATTGGCGGCGCGGGGTTTAGGCACCGAGGGGACAAAACCCGATCTGGTGTTGCGTTTGGAGGCATCCCTCAACGAGGAGGAGGGGGTCGACCCGATGACCATGCGGTTCTATATGACGGACCCGTCATCCCCCCCACTCCAACAGTTTAACATCCCTTCGGTGATTAATGGCCAACTGGAGTCTAACCCGGAGGTACAGGCCGAAGAGGAGGTACCGCCCTCCCGGGCCGACTTGGAATCCGAATCGGAGTGGTCGCTTACCCGGGACCTGTACATGCGTCTATGTGAGGTCATAGACGAGTACATGGGCCGGACCGAAGCGTTGGAAGCTTCGGTTTCGGCCGAGCGGGTCCGGACCGAAGAACTGGAGACCACGGTGACACTCCAGCGGGAGTGTATCGTGCGGCTCGAGGGTAAGCTTGACCAGGCCCGGTCACAGCTCAACGCTCTCGAGGAATCCAGCCGGAAACAGGAGGGAGGAATCGGTAGTACAAACCGAGGTACCATCCCGAACTTACCTCCTCCACGGTCAAATACGGAGGTTTGGACCGGACGAGTCCCGACAAGGCCCGGACAAAATGGCCTAGGGAGTGTCCTGGACAATATGGTCCGAAGAGGTCAAACTTCGATACCGGACCCCCCACCTCCACTTCAGACCTCCATAACGATCTCCGGTACCAATTACCGGCCTTCGGTGGACAACACCCGGACAACAAAATCCTCCGGTCAGAACCAAATTTTGTCCCGTGAAAGCGCCCATTTCACGGGGGCAAAATCTTTGGGGTGTGATTTCTCCGGTGGAAATCCGAATTTCTCCGGAGAATTTTTCAATTCCTTCGGTAGAAATCTGGTGCAGACCACTTTCCCCGGACAAAATGACCGTGAAGACGGGTTAAACGAAGGCCAGACCCATCCAAACTTGGAGTCCACGGGTATTTTCGGAGGCCGAACGGAAGAAAGGACCAGGGAATCGAGAAGGGATAGACATGTCACCTTCCAGGAGACATCCCTTATCTCCCACGAGAGCCTGCAGTTGGCGAGATCTTCCTTGCCGGAGTTTTTCGGAAAAAGGCAAGAAGATCCGGTTGCCTTTATAACTGAGGCTGAAGCGGTCCTTGAGGAAGCGGGCATTCCTCACCACCGATGGGTAAGAGTGTTGTCGCCACAGCTTAAGGCTGAAGCCGGAAACTGGTGGGGCACACTACGGGCGTTGAACCCCGGTTGGACGGAATTCCGGCAAGAATTCCTCCGGCGGTTCGATAACGACACGACCCGGACCCAGATAAGGAGCGACTTCCACGGAGCCCAGCAAGGCTCACGGCAATCCCTTGGGGAGTTTGTGATGTGGAAGTACCAGCTCGCTCGACGCCTCGATCTCCGACTGACTGAGCCGGAGTTGATCGAGGCGATCACGAGCCTAATGCGGAGTGACTGCCGCGTTCAGGCTCGCTTACGGCGTCCACGCACACTGAACGAGCTGAGAGAGCTCGCAAGTGCGCTGGACAGTGAGGACCTGACTCGTCCTACTCCTGCCGTAGAAAATCGTTGGTCCACCGAAGGGAAGTATTCTCTGTGGACAAACAACCGACCGCAACCGGAGAAATCCGAAGAAAAACGGGGCAACCCGGAAGGACACCGGACAAACACCGGAAAGGACCGGACAAGCCTGGAGTTTTCGGAGAAAAAGCCGGAAAACGCGGGGTCATTGTGCCGGGAGTGTAATCGCCCCGGACACTGGCGAGCGAATTGCCCGGAGCGGTCAAAGGCCAAGTCGGGAAACGGGCAGAGTTCCGGTCGTTTCATGGGAAACCGACCGGACAAACGACAATAGATTCCCCGAAAACCCGAAGGTGCAAACCCGGCTACAGCATGTCCGACCAGGACTCGCACGTTGTACCGGGTAAGCACCGAAAAAACCGATTTGCGGCCTTAACATCCGGAGAAGTGGAGTTTCCACAGAAGAAAGCGACCGAGGAGGGAAGAGTTTCGGACACACAGGGGTGTGGCATCAATCCTGACCAAGGAGAACAAGGTGCCCATCCCGAGAACAGTATGCCGAACAAATTCCCGGAAGACCCGGAACAAGACCGATTAACAACTCAGTTGTTATCAGTCCCGGCGTTTATCTCAGCCACACTTCCGACGGAGTCAACTCTTCCGAGGATAAATCGGATATGAGTTAAATCCGATACAGACTCACTATACGACATACGGTTGAGGGCTGCGGATTTATGGTCCGATGAAACGGATCGCACTGCGAAAAGCTATACTATCGACGTCAAGTCCGACCAGGACGAACAAGTCGTTCGGCAGTTTCCGCTTATCGGAGTGAGTAGAGCAGCAGCGGTCGAGGAAACAAGAAAGTTCAAGGTGCCTTTACCGGCAATTGAACTTGAGTTCCCGACGGGAGTTGTTGTCGCCCAACTAGACTCTCAAACCACGAGGTCTTTTGTTCAACCATGGGTTGCACATAAGTTTGGTAGATACGTTAAGGAGGAACCAACTACGGTCACTTTGGCTGACAGCCGGACTATGCAAGTCCACGAGTATGCCGAGTTTACGGCGCGGGTCTCTGAACTGGAAGTAACGTTCAGGGCCGCATTACTCGACCAGTTGATTGGTGATCTATTCCTCGGCCATGACTTCCTAGTGAAACAGGAAGTGGCATGGGACTATCAAGCGTGCACGATCCATCTGGGTACGACAAAACGCACCACAGCCTGCTGGAGGCGTCCGAAAGCCTCAAACAAAGGCGAGAAAACCGAACCCGACGTCATTATCCCGGAAGGGGAGTATAGTGATGACATCAGAGCGGTTCTACGGGGTTACCCGAAGGTTTTCTCCGGAGAAGTCGGGAGGACCCGAGTCATAGAGCATAACATCCGGTTAAAAGACTCTACTCCGGCTACCCTGAACGCCTATCCGTATGATCGCGAGAAACAAGACACCATAACGCGTATGGTAAGGGACATGGAAGAGCAAGGTTTCGTTGAACCGAGCATTTCACCATGGGCTGCCCCCGTTGTTCTCGCGAAAAAGAAAGACGGATCCCGGAGACTGTGCGTGGATTACCGTAGATTAAACATCCAAACGGAATCCGATGCCGGACCTGCACGAAATGGTCCGAGGAATGGGTGGTGCTAACATCTTTAGCACCCTAGACCTGAAGTCCGGTTACTGGCAAGTCAGTTTAACACCGGAGTCCCGACCGCTAACCGCGTTCCGGACGCAAATGGGCCTCTATCAATTTAAAGTGATGCCTTTCGGCTTGAAAAACGCCCCGGCCACTTTTCAACGATTGATAAACGAGGTCATGCGCGGTTATATCGGGAAATTTGTATTTGTATATCTTGACGACATTGTAGTGTACTCAACCGGCATGTCCAACCATGTCTATCACTTACAACGAGTCCTAGAACGATTGCAAACACACGGGTTAACTTGCCAGCCGAAAAAGTGCAGTTTCGGGGTGTCCCGTATCAATTTTCTGGGTCATATTGTAGACGCCACGGGAATTGACCGGGAACCGGAGAAACTCACGAACATCGCCGAATTTTCCCGACCGAAAAAAGTCAAAGATCTGCAGAAGTTTCTCGGTGTATGCGGGTGGTACAGCCAATTCGTACCCAGTTACACGGAACTGACTGCACCTATGACAGATCTTTTGGCCAAGGGAGTAAAATGGCGATGGAGCAGCCGAGAAGAAAATGCGTTCCAACGGCTTAAGGAAGCATTAGTCACGGCACCCCGACTATGCTCTCCACTTCAAGGACAACCGTTTAATCTACAAACGGACGCAAGTGAGGTAGGGGTCGGGGCAGTACTGTTTCAGCGAGAAGAGAACGGCACCCGAAGGATAATATCCTATGCCAGCCGAAAACTCAACCCTGCTCAAACACGGTACTCGGCAGTCGAACGGGAGTGTTTGGCGATTCTATGGGCAATAGATCGCTTCCGTCCATATCTGGAAACGGGTAAATTCCCTCTCCTGACAGACAGCTCAGCGCTCAGATGGTTACACCATACACGGGACACGAACAGCAAACTGACCCGGTAGGCGCTACAGCTAGGAGCGTTCGACTTTGACATCCAACATGTCCCGGGAGTCGAAAATCAGGCAGCTGATGCGCTTTCCAGGCGACCAGTGGATGGAGCTCCAGTAAATGAGGAGTCTCTGGAATCTAACTTCCGTGATCCTCCAGTGACCGGAGTATGTCCGGATAACAATCACATCGGGACCATTTCGGACCGGAGGTATCCGCAGAAAAAACCGAAAGTCACCGAGAGTTATCCGGAGAATGTCTCCGTAAACGAAACACGTAAGTGGCAGACTGAAGACAAAGAAATTTCCGAGTGCATTCGGAAAATACAGAGCCCGAACCCAGTATTTCGCCGCCGACACAAGTATTATCATGTGCAAGATGGTATACTTATGAAAGGACCGGAGAACTCCGAAGAAAAGGACTACGCGATAGTGGTACCGGCTGAAATGGCTGATCATCTTTTGTGGAGGTATCATGACCATGAAATAGCCGGACACCCGGGTTGGAAGGAAACCTGTAGAGCGTTTGGCAAACGTTTCTATTGGCCCAACATTCGCGATACAGTCCGTCAATACGTCGCGAGGTGTCACATTTGCGCATGTGTAAAACCTCTCAATCGGAAACCGGAAGATCCGATGCGATCAAGACAACCTCGCCAAGCATGGGAGGTTATTAGTATTGACTTGATGGGTCCGTACCCAAGAACACAGCGTGGCAAAACGTGCATACTAGTTGCCACGGACTGTTACAGTCGGTGGGTGGAGGCGTATCCACTAGGTCAAGCAACCACCAAGACCATCACCGACACACTGGAGAGGGAGTTCTTCCCACGCTTCGGTTACCCTAGGGCACTTCTATCGGACAATGGTCCCCAGTTTGTATCCAAACAAATGGAGAAAGCACTGGAGAAGTGGGGTACTGAAGGATGGACTACTCCAATTTATCACCCACGAGCCAACCCAGTAGAACGTCGGAACCAAGACCTGAAGAAAGGGTTACGCACAACACTAGTAGATCGCCCACACAGCCAATGGGACAGCTGTATACCAGCAATACTCTTCGCAGTGCGTAACCGAAAGAACCGGCTTACTGGCTATACTCCCTCAACGATGGCGCTTGGTCGAGAGGCGAAAGCGCCGGGAGATTGGCTTTTGGATATTGTCTCCACGGGTGTAGACCCGACAAAAACGAAAGAACCCGAGCAGGGTCCGGAGATAAGCGCCCGAAGGGAGTTTTCCGACGGTAGAAACGGAATGAAAGCCCGATCCATCACCGGAAGTCCGGAGAACTCCGAAGGCTCCGGTGGGGAATCACCGGTAACCGGAGTTAATTTCCGATCACCCGGTGAAGAAATCGTTCTTTCCGGGGGGGGGAGGAAACCCCTCCAGTAAAGTCGGGGTATTAACCGGTAAAAAGGGAGTTCTCCCGAAACAACCCGCGAAAAGTCGATCCTTTAAAGAGGGAGACTGGGTGTATTACCGGTCACACCCTTTGTCAAGTGCCGAAAAGAAATACCATGCAGGTTTTGCCCCTAAATGGTTGGGGCCGGTACAATTGGCAAAGAGGTTAGGCAGGGGAGTGTTTAAAACCCAAGGGAAGGTCCAGCTAAAGTTACATGTTTCGGCCCTAAAAGCATCTAGCTCTGGAGTAAACCCTTAAACGAAATGTTAATGTTCCCTGTGTTTCTGTTGATAGCATGGCTGAACAGAATCGTTTGTTCCGCCCGTCGCGACAGGTGGTCGCAAACACGGCGATTCAGTTGAGGGAGCAGGCCCGAAAACTGTGGAAAGCTGCCACGGCGCTGGAGGGTCGACGGACCAGGGAGACCCTGGAGGACTGGACCCGGAACGCATCCGGAGAGGGGAGCTCTGGGAACTGAGGGCCAACGAGGTGGTGTGGGCGGCCTATGACCGCGGATTCGAGGACGGGGGTCGTCGACCACGGCCAGCCGAGGGGCACGCCGCCGCCAGGTCACGTCGACCGCGACCAGTAGCCGCGTCCCACAGCCACCGGCCACGCCAGCCAGCACAGCACCGGCTGGAACAGCAGCGGCCCAATCATCGGCACAGCGTGCGCGATGGGATGGGGCGTTTTCGTCAGCTACCGAAGTCACCACCGCAACAACAGCCGCCACCACCCCACCCTTCGTCAGCGGTGGATGTCGCAGCGACACCGGTGGTTGACCTAGGTCAACGTGTTGACCCGGCAGGTGGATGGAGGGAGTTCGACTTCCTCCAACCAGACACGGTCCAATTGATGGAGGTTGCGCCGGACGTCGACGCATTCTTGTCATCGGGTCCGACCGTCCTTCCGGATTGGAGCCCGACCTGTCGGACGGGGGGGGGGGAGTATGACGCGGTCGCATCGCGACTCCGGTGGTGGTCGAGTGCTAATCACACTCGCCACCGCCGGATGGCGCCCGTGCCCGCTTTTCCCTCCAGTCGTCCGACAGGCCGCGCTCGCCGGATGGACGGGTTGGCCGCCGCCGCCGTCTATCAACACTTCGACTTCGACTGGAAAACGTCTTCATGAAAATTTTGTTTTATTTTGTATATTCATTGTGTTAAAATAAATTCAGACTTGATACCTAGACACTTGGCTACCCTAAATTAACCCTACTCCTGACCTAAGCAGCATCACACTGGTCATGTATTTGTAAATACTAGTCATCCAGATAAAAGAACACGTATCATAAAACCAGCGGCTCTTAGAGGACAAATGGATGTGGAATCAACTGACATATTTTGTGATGGACTTATTGCATATTATTCATGTAGACCATTACAATTTGAAGAGTTAACTTTAGCCGAGTTTGCTGCAGACTATGAAATTAGAAATAAACAAAAAGTTCTTATTAAGTCAAGAGATTCTGATAACTTATCAGGCGAAGACGTTGATGACGAATAAGTAGATGATGTATTTATTGATAATACTGCTTTAATAGGAAAGAAATGTAAGTATGTAAGTATGCATAAACGGAAAAATCGGAAAATTAATCGTTATGTTAGATTTAAGCTTGCTAATAACCCTAGTGACTTTTACAGAGAACAGGTAATGCTTTTTTTACATTGGCGTAATGAGTATGATGATTTGATTAATGTAAATTGCCAGGAAGTGTATCAATCAAATTTCAGTGAAATTCAAAGGTTATACTACAGTTTAATAAAATAGAAGAAAATTAATTGGAAGACAATATCCAAACTGTTAATGAACAGCAGGACAATAATGAAGTTACAATGTTGGATGATTGGGTTCCTGATGACAGGCTAATAACTGATGTAGGTGATTTCAGTAACACAGATGATACTGATAATCCCAAGGTAACTAATATTAATGGTGGATTGTTTAATGTTCATAAATTAGACAATGATGAATTTAACCAATTAATCAAAAGTATGAATAAAGAACAAAGACAATTTTTTTATCATACTACTAATGTGCTGAGATCTCAAATATGGGGGTCTGGCAATCCTAGTTTTCGAGCGTTTGTTACAGGACCTGCTGGAGCTGGAAAATCAGTACTCATACGAGCATTGGCCCAATCTACAATACGCATAGCCAATTTGAGACCCGATATTGATGATTTATCGTTGCCACCTGTGTTACTAACTGCACCTACAGGTAACGCAGCATATGGTATAAGATGCGTAACTCTTCATGCAGCATTTAAATTACCTTTAAGTCAATTTGCTGGTATTTTACCAAAACTTGGAGCGGACATATCAAATAGTCTTCGCTGTCAGTTGGCTAATGTAAAATTATTGATCATAGATGAAATTTCTATGGTTGGTTTGAAGACACTTAGCTGTATTGACCAACGTTTAAGAACTATTTTACGAATTGATGAACCATTTGGTAATATTAACGTGATTGTTTTTGGTGATTTTTACCAATTGTCGCCAGTCCAAGCTACAGCTCTTTATGAGAATTTTGAGCGATTGATTGGTAAGTATCCTAACTCGCTTGATGTTATAGGTATAAAAATGGTATGGGAAACTTTCAAGTTTTATGAACTGACATAAATCATGAGACAAAAAGATGACAAGGTATTTGCAGAAGCTTTAACTAAATTAGCTAGAGGACAACTGCAAAAAGAAGATATACAATTTTTCAAGTCACTCGAGTCGCCTATTGGTATAAGTTTTCAACCAAGTGTCATGCATTTGTGGGCTACTAATCGTGAAGTCGATTTAATGAACACTTAAGTTTTAAGTATTTTAAATACCACTAGTTTTGTTTCAGAAGCAATAGATACATCAGCCAAAAGAGCAGATATTGTAGCCGCTACTAAACTGGTAAGGACCAAAACAATGGGATTACCCTTAAGGCTTGTATTAAAAGAATCTGCAAAATATATGATTATATCGAATATTTGTACTGAAGACGGTATTGTTAATGGTGCTATTGGTGAACTAATGCAAATCAACAGGTCGTTTGCAATTAGTGGTAAAGAAGTGGCCAATAGGGTCTGGCTTAAATTTGACGAGCCAGACGTTTCAACTACAGATTATGGGACATGTATTGACAATGTAATTACAAATGCTGATTTTACCGTTATAGTGTATGAATCGCTGGTAAGTGACCATAGGCCATTAATTGTAGTTGACAGTTGTACACCAACTCTGCAGTCAAGTAACTGTCATTACAGTCCAATACAATATGATAATGTTCCTGTGCAAGTGAAAAAACCTATGCCTTTAGAAAATAGTTTAACAAATGATTTGCATTTTGTGCAGATTAATGCTGATACACTTGTCATCCCTGAAGATGGTGTTGATGATATCAACTCAAGGTTTAACCGGTCAATTAGTATTGGTGATAATGATAAGTCAATAAATCCGATAGAACATATAGATAGAACCAATTCGGCTAGAAAAGGTATTCATGGGTTTACAAATTCAGATAATGTGTCGTGTTATGCTAATTCTATTATTCAAGTATTGTATCATTGTAATGAACTTGTTTATCAAATCCGCAGAAATAATTTAGGTGAAACTCTGGTAACTCATTTAAATGGGTATGAAACACAACAAGTGTCAAATACTATCTCAATTAGACAATATGTGGATACCATGTCAAGAAATGGTACGGTTTATACAGAAACGGAACAGCAGGATTGTGTTCAATTTTAGAGTCTCTTATGAACTGTAATAGAGAAGTCTTTGATTCTTTATTCAGTTACGATGAGAGGTATACAAATCTTTGTGATATATGTATGAATGAAACAACTATTATAGAACCAAGGAATTTGATTAAACGTTAAGAGATTCCTGAAAATCATTCTTCGACTCTGGAAGAGTTGTTTGAAAATGACCAAGATATCTGGGGACTGATTCCTGATTACAGTTGTACTAATTGTAATGGAATTGGTGGCTACAAAAGGAAAAATGTTATAACGGAGGCCAATGAGTATTTAATAATTCAATTAAAATTGTTTAGTTTCAATTTAATAGATGGCCAATATGTACCATTTAAAATTACAGATCTGAAGTTGAAAAATCTTCCAAGAACACAACTTAGAATTTCAGGCTTGGTGTATAAACCAATTGCTGCTGATTTTCATAAAGGTTCTGAAATTCACAGTGGTCATTACATGGCATACTTAAAACAAAATAATACACAATGGGTATGTGCTAACGATATGAGCGTTAACGTGGCGAGGTGGCCAAATAATGCTAAAGATTTATATGTAATAGTTCTAAAAAGAAATTAAGATTTAAAAAGGTATTATAGCTCACACTGTTGGAGCAATATTTTGGCTGTGCGGCTTGGAGACCGAAGGCTTATGCTGTGCGGCTGTGGGGCTGAACGCATATGCTGTGCGGCTTTGTGGCCGAACGCATGAGCTGTGCAGCCTTTGTAGCTGAACGCTTGTTATAGTAGGTTTAACAGTAATAATAATACAAATTTATATTTTTATGTTTAGATTTATATACTACTATATTTACTATAGTATAGTATACTTTATATATACTATACATTTTTTTTTAGTTAAAACAAAAACAACATTGTATATAAATAGAATATGTTACTTGTCTTATAAGGTATGTAATAGGTAAAAAAATTGTAATAGCAATCGTCAGGCGGTATTGTTTCAATTAATGTGATTTAAGATTATATTGATTTTAAAATGTGTCTCTATCTTATGGGCAACTGATATACAATAAATGATAATTGTTGAATATCATACGCACAATGTTTGTCATAAGTGTTTCTGTTTGCTAATAGTAAATAAGTTTATTATAAATATTCCTACATGTTAAATAAACAATATTCTTGTGTAATATAATATAATAATATATATATATATATATTTTTTTTTTAGCTTATTTAATGTGGCTGTGCATACTCTTATAAGAGTTAAACGCTATAACTGGTTTACAATGCAAGAATGAAGCTATTGTAATGGTTATGTTTAAAAAGTTATGTAGTAAGCTTTTGGCGTGTTAAATGATTCATTAGCTTTAGAGTTGAAGAAAGATAATGAAATTCAATAACACATCTTTGTTTTGAAAACTGGTTCTCTAGTCAAGTATGGTTTATTAAATGGTAAATATTAGTTTGTATTGCTCTCCAACTATATATTTAATTTGTAATGACAGTATTTATACATTTAAATATGTATATGTGAATATATTTACTTCATTTATGAATTAAGTAAATTGTTTGAATTTAGTATAAACCAAATTGAGTTAATTTTCCAAAGATTCAGATTGTGTTTATGCTAAATTTTACATTCTTATTTCAAAAGTTTGTTTTTATATTTATATTACTTTAATATGGTGAAATTAGTAGGGTAAATCTATTTTCAATATTTAAAAAAACACTGTAGGATATTTTCGGTTAGGTTTAGTGTTAACATTTATAATTTTATTTTATTTTTACATAAATTTATTTATGTAAAAGAAACATGGTACTGGTTTAAATATTACTTTTCAGGGAATGAGATAAATGTAAATTTTTATTTAAACTAGTAATTGTTAAATGTATTTATTGATCAAAATTGAAATAATCTGAATCTCCATTGAAAAACATGGTCTATATATTATTGTATTAGGTTCTTAATCACTATGAATTTGTAAATTAGTTTCACCGTGATTTTATAATTACATATAATTTTATAGGAACAATAATGTCAATGTAGTGTAACGATGAACCTCATTGTACTGTAACAGTAGCATATATCTGAAATCTTGACACCATGGAATTTCAAAAGTATGTGTTTTGGAAAGTGGTTAACAATCTGACTTGACATTTTATTAGTAAGATATTTGATGAAAAAAGTATTTTGTTGATGTCCATTTCCTACACCAGTGGCAATAATATTTAAGAATTACTTTAAGAAACATAATAGGTAATTATTGTCGAATTAGGACAATTTATAAAATAACATTTCTTAAGAAGTTGGAATTTTTTTAATTTAATGTTTTTTAGTGACTAGGCCATGACTTCAAAATGGTGGTTTAAAACTGGCTATAGTGTGGGGCTGATGTGGCACTGTGTCCATGTAGCTGGTAAAAATTTGACAAAACCTGATAATCCATATAGCGCACTCGTAGAACAGTTCAACTATTCAACAATTCAATTTATCGTATAGTAATGCTAAAACTTTATGAAATGCATTACCAAAACTCATGGTGCTCAACTCAAACAAACATATTTCATAATAAATGGAGTGGAGCCAAACTTGTATTAAAGAATTATATAAACTTGCAATAATATGTCATATATAAATGGTAGTTTAGTAGTATCTAGTAATATTTGTTGTATTAATACTTATACATTGTTTTAGATTAATATTTATATTGTAGGTATAAACAGTAGATTTTTGTTTAATTGTGTTTTTACTTTGTTTATAGACGTTTTTTTTTTTATTTATTTAATTTAGTTGCGATGCGGAGGCTATTTTACAATTCAATAATAGTAAGGATTAAGTTTTTTTTTTGTGTTGAAGTATTATGTCCACTATATTAGTTGAGTATTACTGTATTTTAGAAAATAAAGTATATTTGTTTAAACTATAATGTTGTGTATTTGGATGTATCACATCGAGTTATTGATAACAAATTAACACATTTTATTAAACAAATTTTACAACATAAAGTAATTCTTTTAAAGCCCTATTGCAGTTACCGAGTTTTGATTTTGAAGTGTCCAAATCCATATTTTAGCTTTGATACGATTATGGTACATTTTTAATATTCAAAATGGTTTTATATTCGTGCAGTTTGGAAATGACTTATGAATAATTGAATAAACTCAGCAGGTAATAAGATATCAAATGGTTTTTTTTATTTTGAATATCTTATCAACACTACGTAATACACTTGTACCTGTTATCAACAATGATACAGAATGACAACGGTTAATTTTATTATTACTTATAAACAGTGACGGTTGATTTTGCGACTAAATAAGTTAACAATATTTTTGTGGTTAATACTTAGTGTTTATTTAATTTTTACATTAATTGTTCGTAAAAATCGTTTTTTTAGACTAACCTTACTATAGTAATACAATTTATTCAATTAAAGATAATATAATATACAATTTTATAAACATTTGTTTAATAACAATGGTTATTTATTTATTTAATTAAATAGGTACTTGGTTATGTTTGATACTAGTTAATTGAATGTTGAAATAATTTAGTAAATATTTATGTTTAGTGTGTTAGGTAAATGCAATAGTTTAGTTGTAACTACATGCAATATAAATAATACTTGGGTTTATACATTTATTATCTCTTCAGTGTGAATTTATCAGAATTTATTGCAATTATTGGTAATAGTTGCAATAAATACCAGATAATGCAACCAGTGGGGTTTTTTTCATGTACGTCATGTTTTAGCTAAAGTTATCTAAGAATAGTTGTGACAAAAGTATTATACTTTAAGCTATGATAAAAGGAAGGGAGCTATTGTGGATTAATGCTAAAACCTATCTAGTGTTCCCTCGCTGAGTATTTGCTGTCTGAACATCAACCCAACATGTCTGTAAGTACTATTAATGTATAAACTCTTCTTATTAGCTTTAATTAATATTTCTTTTAAATTAAGCTCATTTCATTGTAAGTCAATAAAAACAAATAAAGGGTACAGGGAAAAAACCAGCAAAGTCACTTTTTAAAAATGGCATTTTTTTGTTAAAAAATTCGTTTTGATACAAAACGAATCAGTTATTTGCTTTTAAGCACGATTATAAACAAAAATATACAGTATTTTTAAAAGTTTTAAGTATTTCTTTTACATTTTAAAACATATTTTAGCATTAATTGTACATGTTTTTCTTGGATTAGAAAAAATTCACTTTGTTTGTTTTTCCCCTGTACCCTTCAAATATGTGTTATAGATTGTGTAAATGTAGTATAATATTTTCTGCATGTACAAAATAATGTTTTAAAAACAGATAACATGATGCAAAGCATCACATTAAATTTTTTCTTTTTAATATTTCTATAAAACAAAATGCAATTTAATTCCATATTACAAATTTTGTTTTTATCAAAATAAAAAAAAAATAAAATATAGATTACCTTACATTTATTTATTTAATATTATATAACAGTATATAATTACATTTTTTTGACAATTTGTCCAATACTTAAATTATCTATCGTATTAGAAAACTACTTATAAACCAGTAAAATAAATAAATGCTTTGGAAAACAACATTTTATGAATTTGGTTCAGGTACATAATTTAGTAAATGACTGCGTTTTGGTATTTATTTGTAAAAACTTTGACGCCTTCTATTCTACTTCATAGTTAGGAGAAATTTTTTATTATTAGAACATTTAAGTTAAATTTTTTTAATTTAATTAAGATGTTTAATTGTAACTTGAATATTATGTGTTTTTACCTGGTGCGTTGATTGAAACGACATACACTTTTTGTACAATTAACTAGTTTCTTAGTGTGTTAAAAAAATATTTCACATCTATAGGTACTATCTGGTTTTTCAATTTTTTAGTTAATCGCTCTATGTTTTAATAATATTTAATAACTAGAAACATGTTATAGCAAAAATTAAAATATTGAAAGACATTTTGACTAGTTCAAAACAAAACTAAGTAATTTGCTATTTAATATTTAAGCGAACACTTGGAACGACTATAATGGTTTTATAATTAAAATAAATTTGATAACATCCATAAAGTTTTAGTTTATCAGTTAATTTTTTTTGCTTTGTTGTATATGTTATTTATATAATTTTTTTAATAATAAACTAATTTGTTATTATAGGAACCGGCAAATGTAAATGAGGGAGATAAGTAAGGATTGTCTGGTCCCTGGCAGGGACGGTCGTGGTGCTATCAGACGTGATCGAGGACGTAGGCATTAGAGTCGGCCTAATCCATGCACAGCCACCTTTAATGGAGCCACATTCCATGGCCAGGTGGTTGTGTACTCAGGGCCGGTTATAAGGCCTTCGTCCTCGTCACGGCGCAACCGTCGAGGTGTCCGAAAAACCCCACGCAGTAAACGTAAGTGACATTTATAAATATTAGAAACATTTTCTTTTATACATTTAATTTGATTGATGTTTTAGGCTGTTACCAGTGTGGGGTCGATGGACACCTCGCCAGGGACTGCTCGGCGTCAGATCCGTTGGCGACTTGTTCTGGCAGTCCTACTCCAAGTTCTGCCGGAGTGTCTCAGGTATTGCTGTCACTGAACAATCACTCGGAGTCGACGAGTTGTTGTTCAGAGGCGACGATGGCGACAGCAAAATCTGAGACACCGAATGGGTCGACAATGGACCTGACGGCCATTGTGATCCATCTGGATATTAACGAGCAGAATCCAGATGGGGCAGACAATCCATAACAGGAAGTCTAGACGGAGGACACTGAACAAAATTATTTGTCTTTAAAGTAAGATAAATTTATGTGCAGGATAATTTAATAATGCAATTTATTTGAAAAATCATTAAAACTTCCTTATTTTTATATTATAAATTAATATAAAATTGACTATTACTTTAGAAAACATTCATTTATTTTCCAAAGAAAAATAGTTGCTTACCCATAACCCTCTCATACTTATATATATATATATATACTTTCTTGTGTTGACATTTACAATAATACTTTATAAGCAATAAGTATTGTATTTGAATTTTTTTTGTTTTTTAGTGCTCTGTCCTCCGGCTAGACTTCCTGTTTTTTTTATAAAAAAAAAAAAAAAACAAAAAAAAATAGAAAAAACAAAAGTTTCGATTAAATACAGTTAAAGTTTTTTGATGATAGGAAAGTAATAGAATTGTTTGCTTATTTCTAAGAGCATACACTTTTTATTTTAAAATCCAGTAATTTTGTCATAAATTAATATTTGCTATGAATTATGATTCAATGTAATTTTAGGAATCAATTTCTTTTTTTTTTTATTTATCATGAAAATGTGTTATTTTGGGCTTCAATATTGAGCTGTCCTAATATTACCTTTTTATAATAGTAAACGTAGGCGGATATTTTAGCGACTGAAATACCATACCTGTTAGTTTGTGTATTACTTATTTCAAAACATATAAATAGAATTTCCATAGTTTTGCTATCATACCATGTAATGGATATTATATAACAATCGTATTAAAATATAGAACTTCAAAGTTTAATTTTAAATTGTGACTGCTATACTTTATCAAGGTTAACTATCAGAATTGTATATTTTATAAATTAAACTTACTTTGTAACTCAACCGATTTACCATAAACAAATATTGTTTTGTTTAATAATTTGATATTAATCTATAATGATTTATATTTTGTAGGTCGTTTATGAGAATGTCCAACTAACATCACATTATGAAGAGGAATATTTTCATTGGATCCAGATGAAGTGTTGGTTTTTTATGGCGTACATCGTCCCAAGATTCATTAAAGGAATACTTATGATTTGCATACGGTTATACTATTATTCATTAAAGAGATACACGCTTGAGTGTTTAAATTATCCATTATTATATAATCTGCTTCATGCTATTTTTAGTTTTTTAGTTTAGTAACTTGAAGCTTCGATTTTGTATTAAATATTGTATTATTTTATTACTATGTTCAAATAAATATATATATTAATAATAATTAAAAAACATGAATGATAATATTATATATTATGACTTGTTCAATTCTTGTAAAAATTGAACTTTGTGATACTGCTCTTATACTATTATTAAAAAACTACAATTTTTTAAATCTCCATAAAAGGGTATAGTATTATTAAAAATTTAAATTTAACAAGCAACAGCCGGCAGCTAGTGGCTATAAGCGTTAGGAACATTTAAATAAAAAGTAATATAATATGTAAGTAAAATGTATTGTTTTCTCCATTACAGTAACAGTATAAGATTTAATTTTTATTTAAATGTTAGAAACTCAATTTTTCTTTAGAATACAACGAGAAATTAATGAACAATTACATTTACATTTTCAATTTAAGGATCTATCTATGAAAAGGTTTTTTTAGTTACATTTTGTTTTGTACATTATCAATCTAGTAAAATAGAAGTATAATAGTGCTTTGAAAGAATATAATATATGCGAACTATAAATTTTTAGTGTGAGATTGTCTACTGGAAGTATATAACAAATAAACCAAACACAGTGTAAGCCAGCAAAGTAAGAAATTATTAAATTTGAATTGGTCATTTCCATCATCGACCATTCTAACTAAAACTAACAAGACATTGTTTATGTGTTATTTGGTCCACCGGGTTTTTGCAAAAAAAAAAAAAAACCAGTACAGTGGGGTCACAGGTTTATAGGACTTTTTAAATCTGAAAGTGATAAAATCACTTTCGAAAAAACGCTTCGATGAAAATCAGTAGTTAGTATTTTCAAGGCAGTACAATCTAAACCAAGCACAGTGTAAGCTAGCAAAGTTAGAAAGTATTAAATTAAATCGGTCATTTTAAAAACGACTTAGGTCACCGATTTTTCAAAACTGTCTTTTTATCAAATGTAATAATTATATACTTAGCTACGTATTCAGTGTGAAAACTCAATTTGTCAGACTCATATTTAATACAAATGTTGAGTACAAGAAATTTGAATCACTGCAAAATATATTTATGAAGTTTCTTGTGGCTAGTGTAATATTTCAAATTTGTGACTTGTGTCGTTTTTTAAATGACTGATAAAATTACAAAATAGAAGCATCAAAGCGTTTATTTGAAAGCGATTTTGTCCAAGAGGCCTAGTACAGTAGAATCTTTATTCTAATATATTTTCCAGTATGCCTATGCATAATGGAATCAAAGCAACGAGGCGACGGAGTGGTCACAGGTCTACAGAAATTATTACAAATAAAAGTGATAAAATGAAATAAAATCACTTTCAAATAAACGCTTTGATGCTTCTATTTTGTAATTTTTTCGGTCATTTAAAAAACGACACAAGTCACAAATTTGAAATATTACACTAGCCACAAGAAACTTCATAAATATATTTTGCAGTGATTCAAATTTCTTGTCGCTTTTGAAATGGCCGATTTAATTTAATACTTTCTAACTTTGCTAGCTTACACTGTGCTTGGTTTAGATTGTACTGCCTTGAAAATACTAACTACCGATTTGCATCGAAGCGTTTTTTCGAAAGTGATTTTATCCCTTTCAGATTTAAAAATTCCTATAAACCTGTGACCTCCCCGCCCCCACTATGCTCCGTCCCCACTATACCCCGACCCCACTGTACTAGTTTTTTTATTTAATTAGAGAGCCTATTTTTATGTTTTAAAAGTTTTAAATACGATACTTATATGAACTTATAAAACACCCTTAAATTTGATTTTATAATAATATTGCTACACGAGTCATGTATTTAAAATATTTTAACTTACGGATAATACCGAAATAAATCTTCATATTTCTTACATATAAATATCATAAATAGTTTGTTATTGACATATAATAATATCAATGACCAAATGCACACTTTGGTAAATTAAGCATAGTGTATTATTACTATTTTGAAACAAGGCTTACACATTAAATATGTACTTCCAACATTTTTATTAAACCCTATACTGCATGATTTTTTTTTGAAATAATATTTTATGTTACATAATATAATTTCCTTCGTATTGGATATCCGATAAGAAAACAACATTATGTTAGTTTATAATAACTTGACATTGGAACGCTATACAAAATTTTGACAATGATAATCACAAAATATCCTACACGTGCCACGTACATAACCATGTTTTCCAGGCGTTTTGGACGGCGTGGTGCATACAGCTGAGTATGCCACTTCCGAGAAAAAAATGATTTTATTTTCAAATTATTTGGGTAACTTTTGGATATTACAGAATATAAAATACTTCCTTTATATTATACATAATCATCGTAAACCAGTTTACTATTAAAAACTATAAACAAAGTCCAACAAGATCACCTAGTATTAAACATATTTTATTTTGGGACATCATGTTTCACACGAGTGCCATGCCGTGTTTATTCAGTTAACTCAACAAATAATAATCACGTGCCGATTTCGATATGTATAAATTATACAATTTTTTTAGCGACATTTATTTTTTAAGCTTTTGCAAATATTACAGATTGAATTTAACTTAAAGTAAATAATGAGAAACTTTAGTCATCAATCAAGATGGTTAAATAAAATATTCATGTTATTGTACAAAATTATTAAACTACTAAATGATAAACACTGTTATTATTTTTAACTTTTGAATCTTTAATGGGAACGCATTTAATTAATTGCCAAACTTTTTAAAATAAGAATAATTTGCTGAATCTTTTGAATGGTCAATAACTGTTTTTGATTAATTACTTTTTAAGTTAATAGAGTTTAAAATTAAGGACGGTGTTGAAGTGCGGTTGAGTAATGCGATTAAATAAAAATCACTTTAATCTTAAAATAACTAGTGAAAAATTACAAAATTATAGGTATCTCCCTAGAAAGTAGTTTCATAGCCCCCCTGATAATTTTTTGAATTGTATGTAATTTTTTAAAATCACGTTCATATATGTGCCATACAATATTTCTAGAATAAAAATTGTTTTTTAGGATTATAAGTAATGAAAACCAATATATTAACCCCCTCCCACCCTCCTTAAAAAAAAGGGAACTTATGTACAACATTGACAATTTATAATACATTTATTGTTACCAAAGGATAAAAAGTCAGTAAACAAACTAAAATGTTTGCAAAATTTAATTTTTATGAATTTTTGATTTTACGGTGAACATGACCGTTACAGCCTAAAATATTTATTATAAGATTAGATACAAAATTATAATGGGTAACAACAAGTAAATTACACGCACAAAACACGGCATTATTTTGTATCGCAAAATAAATTAGAGAGCGCGCGTCAATCGAAGGTCAAATTATTTACAAAACAATAAGGGCCAGTGGTCAGTGGTCGGAGACGGAAAGTTCTCAACGACACAATGACTGACGGATCTGGATTTGCGATCTTCACAACCATGTTGAGCAACGCGCAATTCACCGTAAGTATACAATTTTTACTCTGTGATAATTTACATATTATTATTGTTCTCTATCCTGGGAATTATCATGATGATTATTTAAAGTAATATTTTCATTTTAAATTCATTATGATTTACTCCTACTGTTTCATACACACGCTATTTTTAAATTTACTTTTATAATTTTAAATTATATTTTATTTGAATGTATTTGTTTGTAAAGTTAACAACTTATTTATTTTCATTTATTTGATTTTATTATTTAACCTTTTTAATATAATTATTTTTTTTTTTTACGTGGTTTATAATTTTTATTAAAATGTGAAATTAAATATTTTATTTAAATAATTTTATTAGGGATGTTTTTTAAATCGTTCAAATTATAACTTGCGTACTCTAAATTTCCATTTAAATCGTATAAGGTAGGGCTCGGAAGGACAGTTGTCCATAACGGCATTCTTAGAAAAAGATTTAGCCGCGGGAAAATTTTGAAATGGTCAAAAATGTGAACATTTATTAGTAGCTCATTTTACCCAATGGATAATAAATAATAATTAATATGTTTATTTTCAGAGCTTAATTATGAAAATCTTCCAAAAATCATAATTCAAATAAGTTAGTTAATTAAGTAAAAAAGAAATTGAAGCTATTTCACGATAATATGTGTACCTATGTTGCTCTCATAATTTTGTACTTGTGTAACTATGTATTACATACAAATGCAATTTATAAGATAATACTTTTATTTCCAATGTATTTGGAGTGGTTTTAAGGATTTAACTCTTAATTATTTTTTATCACATCAAAATGGTTTTTCATAATGTTTTTTTAATATTTAATGAACTTCTTTGAAAAACTTTTGTTAACCGTTTTTTCTAAACTAAATACTACCCCTACCTATGCCTATTGTTTATAAAGTGTGATTTGAACTTCGTCAAGGCATATCAGTTACTATTTAATTATTTTAGAAACATTAAAGTAATACTCTATAATCAACCACTCGAAACGATGACCGATGTTGTGCTGGTTTCTAAAATAACTAAGAAATATTATTTTTATTGCCCAAATTTTAAATTCAATTTTTAACGCTTGTAGGATAGACAGAAAGTGAGAAATTTCGGTGTTCTCCTTATTTTCCTATTTGTGTCAAAACGTTAGGAATAGTTTTTCAGCCGAGTCTGCAACCACGAAAGACCATTTTCATGTCTCGTTGAAGTACCGAATAAATTTAGAGTAGTGGTAGAATTTTAGATAATGATATAGTATATTAACAAGCAGTAACAAGCTAGTATATTAAAACGTCAAGTTTCTGGCTAAAATTGTAGTGTTTATTATCTGGCTGATATAGAAAAAGTTCAAATGACATACTGTTATATGATGTCACGTCATCAATATAGGTAAATTTATAAAAATAAATATGGGCAGTGCTTCCAACGACTCGAGACTGATTACTAAACAATTAAATTAACTTAATGCTTAGTTGCAAAATGTAAAACAATATAAAAGACAATTAAATTCAGTGATATTTCGTCAGTCGACTTTACCGTAGCCATATGTCATCAATAAAGTACTCGGTTGTCGCTGTCCGTCTACAAGGTTTAAGTTCGAGAGTTCGTTCATTTAACACCTAGTAGTCTATCCTCTTTCCTCGTGCACTTGTCTTGCGATTCGTTCGCACCTTGTACCTATCCTTTCTCAATCTCTAATTCTTTTTAATCCAGTGTAAACAACGGCTCTTCGACATCCGCGAAGAACCGGGACGGTAATCCCCTATACTCTAGTGCTCTGACAAGTACCAGAGTACCAGTGTGTATACATCCAGTGAGTGCTTAGAGTATCTATCTCCTCTCTTTTTGTCTTACGACAATACTAATGTTTTGTTTAATTAAGTAGTCATAAAAAATAACATAAAATAAATCAAAACTGAATTAAAAGGATATATAAATAAATAAATTATAATAATGTAATACGATTTAATAATCATAATATTTGCTAACAGTAGTTCTTCGTAAATTTTTTTACAAAAATTAAGGTAATACAATTTTAGTAGTTTAATAAAAAATAAATGTGTATAAATAAAATATTGAAAAAAGCTCTAACTTAACTTAGTATACATTAAGTTATCACAAATATACGATTTGGAATTTGTGTGACGTATCTATAAAAACCGAAGTATTACATCAAAGAACGATACAATATATTATTAGTTATTATTTTTTTAAATTAGTGGGGGAAAAAAAGAACATAAAGATTTTTTTTTTTTTATTTAGAATCCTGCAATAGTTAATAATAAATAAAATTTGGGTGGAGTGGTAAAGGTAACATAATAAATAATATCAACGGACTAATATTATTCCAAATACAAATATAAAATAACACATCAGTAAAATGAAAAATCAACGTGATTCATCAGACAGCTGTGTTGTTTTAAAAATAAAATAAATTATTATTGATATCCTGACTGCGCATCGACTGGCGCTGTTGATGAATAACATAAGTATGGAGCTCGTACACGACGTCCACCCGACAGAATCTAACTAGCTTGGCCTTAGTGGAATGTGTTGAACACTCCAACGATAACTTTATTTGTACCTTTCGACAAAAGACAGTAAACAACCAACTGCACCGAAATAACCCTTTAAAAAAAATATATTAAAATGTTTAGTTCTGTATTAATTATGTTTACAAATAGAGCAATTTTGTTTCCTCGAGACGTGCTAGACGTTGGCAAATAACTTTGTGGGAATTGAATTTATTCGAAGGACAAAAATAATTGAGATTGAACCTTGACTAAACACATCACTTTTTTAAGACTTAACATTAACTACAGCGGTAAAATTGTACAGTCACTATTACGCTTCTACGAATCACACTGATTACACACTTGAAGGTTATCTGAGGTAATCCTTTGATAGATAATTTAAAAATTATGAATGATAACACAATGTTTCAAACGAACATTCATACATTATGTAGCTTGCGACATTATTAAAAACTAACGGCGTATTAATTATTATAATTAAGGACTATTATGGTCGGCCTTGTTCTTTTAAGACAAGTAATTGCACATAATTAATACTTAAAATTTACCTCGTGATTTAAGAATATAGCTTTCCCTGAACCGTTCGACCAATAATCCATAGCGTGCGACAACAACTTCATGGATATTGGGTTGACTCGCAAAAAGTTACCGACAAAACAAACCTTATAAGAGTAATAATATTACAAAATATACATATTGTTTAATTTTTAACTCCTCGAAGAGTAAGAAAAAAAAATACCCTGTCAATTCTTTCGTTCAAAGCACACATCCTCGCAATGGACGCTATATTGTAGGTAATGGTAACCAGTGTGGCTCTAGCTAAATCTTCTCGAGAAACCGCTGCCTGTTTCTCTTTGGAGTTCATATGACCAAAACTTTAAAATAATAATAACGACCACATCTAACACCACGGTATAAAAAATATTAAAAAAAAACCGTAACACACCTGCTTGCGACCACTTCTCCGGACAGTCCGAATCGACTGTAACTTCCGCCATAAATGTCTCGCACTAGTTTGTCGACTTTTGTGTTGTCTCCGTTGGCGGCTAGATCGATCGCCTCATCAAAAGTATTGCATCCGGTCAGCAAACTGCACAAGCCCAAAAACGTACCGCCTCCTATACTGCGATGAACACATCAACATTGTTGAACTGTAGCAGAATTGTTATAATTGCAACAAATGTAACATCGTTTTAATTATTACCTGGTGCCCGTTATTCTTTTGAAATCGTTTGGCCCGTATACTGCGAGCACGCTGACGCCGGACCCTATGTTTACGACCTTCGAGCAATAAAAGAAATCATTAATATAAGTATACAATTTTTCCAACGTTATTGTATCACTGTTAATTCCTACTTACAATGAAAGGGTATTTTTTGTACGGAAATGTGTACTTTTGTGTCGAACATTGTTCGTCTTCGGTGCATTGAGACCAAAAGTAGCATTCGTTATTGTTCGACGCTACGGTGAACAACATTCCTTGGATCAAGCTGTCCAATTCATCACATTTGCACAATTTCAAATTCAACACCTATAGAACATTATTTCGTTTTTTTATCATTTTCAACGTTAAAAATACTTTCAACTAATTATACAAATAGTTGAATCGATTGTTACTCATTTTTATAAATATCACAGCAACAGTACAGGTCACACTGTTAGCAAAGGGAAGCAATAAGGGTACAATACATCTTAATTATACACTCATAATTAAAAAAATAAGTGACACTATACATATTATATTATAATAAAACAAAAGTCTAGATTAAGTTAAGATTAGTAGTGTTCTTAGAAACAAATGTATATTAATTAACGAGTTATCAACGCCCAACGAGTAGCTGTTTATCAACAAGGAAGTAATAATTTAATTTTTATAGTCTACCCAATTATATAGGCCGTATTTTCTAGATACAAAAGAGCAATGTTAACGATAAAAAGAAATCCCTATAAATGAGCCCTTAAAAAGTTAAGTGGTGCAAGTGAGATTTTTTTAAAATTGTATTTTATGATGTAAATCAATATTCGAGCAATTATCTGTCAAATGCACAAATCACGTAAGCTATATTATTCAGATAGTGAGCACCACTTTTTAAAAAACACGTTCGCCGATTTTTAATTTTCTTTCATAATAATACCTAGTAATAATAGTAACAATTGCCCATAGCATACTGATTGAACGAAAAACACCACTTTGGATTTTGACGGGCTCAAATTACAACTATTACTGTGCTATGGAACTATGTGAAAAAACGACAGTAAACAGAAAATGTGATGACAATTTCAGATGAATTTCCAAAATTTGTTTCGTTGTATCGACAGTACCTACTTGCAAAAGTACTCTTCAGAGTTTTTGAAAATGTTATAATTAGGTATTTAGACATTTTCTCCCTCCACCACCCGGTTATTGTATGCAGCATTCGTTTACCTTTTTGAAATGTTCCTCAAACTTGTACGCTCCGCCGCCAGTCGCGCAAACCGTAGACGAACTGGCCGCCATGCCTTTCCTTTTGGCTAGTTCAAGGAAATTGCTCATTTCGCAAGTGGGGAATCTGATGAAATGTAACGTTCCTATCCTGTCACATACTTTTACATTGTCCAACTGAAAACGAAACCAATTTCGCAACTTAACTATAAGCAAATAGGGTATTTCCATTTGGGAATATTGTTACCGTGTAACAGGCTACTGTGGGTGAAAATTATACCGGGGAGGAGAATAACAATGAGAATTGGCGAAAACCTGTAAATGCGTGTCTCTGTGACCGGATTTTCCGTAAGCTGAATATGTTGTCAAGTATTTCGTGACGTTCGATAAAAGTTGAGCTTCGTCTTCAGTATTTTCCACAACGTTGTCTTTTGGCTCGAAAAATACTAATTTCGAAAGTGTTCCTCCTATATCCATGCCAAACCACGGCATAGCTGAATAGCAAACAAAAAAAAGTTAAGAGTGATTACACTTCATGCAGATATATCAATACATGTATATGTCCTGATAATTATATGATTATTTCCGATCTATATTCTCCTTGCGATTTATGATAGTATAGTCTTAATTATATGTTCTGGCCAAACGGTTTTTAGTAGTTTTGTAATATCTAGCCTTAATCGATTTACTGGCAACATTTATCAGTATTTAACATTTCTCATAAATCATACTCTGTGGTTCACTATTAATTAAGTACCTACCTAACAAATTAAATTAGAGAGATGTTTGAAGTTTACGAAAAGTAAAATTTCTAAAATGTTCAATACAAATACTTGTTTATTGAAACTACGATTATTTTAAAATTAATTGATGTATAAGACGTTTGTAAATTGAAATTGTACACTTATATATACTAGTAAATGAAATGTTATCTTATATAATCGTAGTTTTTAAAATAACCTTATCTTTATTGACGTTTTATTGGTTTGACAGCTGTATACGAGCATTCATATTTTAATAGTGGATTTTAACTATTTTATCCCCTAGACTCCCCTCTAGTTTTATAATATGATTAAAGTACACATTCGGGACTAAAATATACCGTGAAGTTTAGCTGCACATACTTGCCCCATTTCTCATAAAACGTGTTAGAACTCAACGGCGCGATGCACATTAACTACAAATAAACCATCAGGTAATTTTTATTATTAAATCTTTTTAAAAATAAATGATAATAGATGTATTTTTTTTTTAGCTTCGATGCAAAGCGAGAAGGTATTGGTTTTACTCTGATGTGTGTTTTTTTTTATCTGTATACACTGTAACGTTTTTAATACTGGACCGATTTCTTCGAATAGCAACTCTATAAATCGCAAATTTTGTCTAGTTGGTACTTGGGGGGGGGGGGGGGGGTAAAAGTTGAAAAAGTTTACTTCTTCACAGACGAAATTTGGAAAAACCAAAAGAAAACCGTAGGAGTTTTTAAGTTAGAACTTTTACTAGCTATAATTTCGAGAAAAAGAGTCGGATCGAGTTGAAATTTTTAAGGAATAGTTATTTGGTATGCCCGCACAAGTCAGTTGTGTTAAATTTAAACTATACCCATTTCCCAATCCCCTAGGGGGGGGGGTACAAGTTTTTTTGTTTTTCGGGTTTTTAGCCGTATTTTTAAGACCTTAAGTTGAAAATTTGCCAGTAGTTGGAACTCATATGTATCCATAACATATTTAACAGAAAAAAAATTCGGCACTACAGTTTTTTTTTAAATTGCCGGAAAACTGTGTTTTTGCAGATTGCGTATATTTTAACAAAAACACCTAAAATATTTAAAAAAAATTGATCAAATCATTAAAACAATTTTATGTATATCTATGCAGAATGATAGTAATAAGTTTTGTGCTCAAGTACCACTTTTGACTTTAAGTTTACACAAATTTAAGTACAAACGCGGTGTACCAGATGTGAAAAACAAAAATTATAGAGTTAACTTTTGTTCTGTTGGCATTATCGTGTGTACGAACGCCATGTTGTTGCGCGGTCTTATTCAAATATTATTTCTAAATCTCGTCTACAAAAAACGCTAGTTTTTATTCTGGTTGTAACTTGTACTTCGGAGTAAAGCTTTTATTACGTAGTTTGATGTTTACTTTATCAATTTTTATTTTATATTAAAAAACAATATTTCAACATAATATAATTAAATAAATAATAAATAAAATTAGCTGAATATGGATTTAGTTAAGTCACAGTTGATATAAAGTCGTTTAGAACAAAACTCTACTTTTTGCGGATTGACTGAATGTAATTTCAGTAACTCTAAAATGGCAGTCATTTCGTGAGAAATGATAAAACGAGCTGTTCATACCATAGTTGTTCGAATTATCAATTTGCCAGACCAAATTATCTTTGATCGTGACCATATTGTAAATTAGGTGTGTAGTTATTATGACATTTATAAGGTGATAATTGTTAAAGTCAAATGACGTTACACATCAAATCACCAAAAGATTCCACCAAAAATGGCAAAATATATGGAAAGACACTCCACCCAGAAATTAAAGTAATTAATTAAAAATGTAAGTTTTACATTTTTTAATAATTAGTTAGTTCATAAAAAGTAATTTGTAATTGAATATTAATTACCAACTATTAAATAATTTAGATATTGCTCACCACTGGATATATTTCTCGAACTGATATAATCTATTACACTGAATACTCGATTAAAAAAAGGTTCATAAATATGTTTAACGCTTTGTTCTCGTGTGTAATCTTGCCAACTTTTTCAATCTCCAATTTTAGTAATTGTTCACGTTTATAAGATTTTTTTTTTAAACGTATTTTATCGGAATGTATGTTATCCGAAAGTTTTGACGAGTGTTAAA